>NC_134312.1:183941391-184178891 GCF_964195595.1 Calonectris borealis
CTATAAATGTCCTTGTAGAGATGATAAGTGATACTAAAACATGCATTAAGGGACAAACCAGAACCCCATGACTCAGTGTCTGCAGGTTTGACTTTTGATGGATAATTAGGTTGAATAGAAGGATCCTGCTTTGCAGTTTGGATTGGACATGAAACTTGCCATGTAGTCAGTGATAGAAAACTTACAGTTTTCAAAAGTGTTTTTGTGTTGTAGGGCTAGCTTATATACCTCTTATTTCCAAAGGCCAAAAGTGGTACCACTGGAGTCACTAATGTTATTGCACTTGTTCATTACAATCAGGAAATTTTTCTGATTTCACATTTTCATCATAATTTCATCACATCAAGTTGGGGTTTTTTTAACCTTCTTTTTCCTTTGTTTGAAAACAGACCGTGTTTGAGCCATCAAAACTATTTTACTGATCAAGCATCACACTTAACTCAGTTAAAAGAAGTCATTTGGAAAATTATTAAAAACTCTCCTCCTGGAATTTAAAAAATTACTGTAGACTGCAGCAAAATTAACTGGGTGCTACTTTAAAACAATTTAATATGTAATATTTCCTCAGCAAACAGAGTCAGTTCAGCCCAGAAAGGTTCATCTTACACAACTCTTACAGAGCTAACATACTTTTCTTTGTGGATAGTATCTTGTGTGCATGCGTGTGTGTATGTGCGTATTAACTTTAGCATAATGTCTTTCAGTGATAATGCTATTTCTTACTTGGGCTTTTAATTTGATGAAAAATACTATATAATATCAATAATCTTTTCAGTATGTTCAGGTTTATCTTGGCAACTCATATTCCTTTTGTTTGCGTTTGTTTTGTTTATAAAATGAACACCTTTCATTCCCCTCAGCCTCTTCCTCAATTAACATTTTTTGTTCTGGTATCAGATTACTCCATTCCATTTGAAATGCTATGTTTCCTATGAAGAAATAATCATTTCACAAGAGATTTAGAAGAGAACTGTATGAAGCTATAAGAGAAGATTGATGATGGGCAAATTCCAGGACTTTAAGAAAATTAGTTTTGTTTTCAAAGTTATTCTGAAGTATAGATGCTAACAGAAACCTCTGAATATGGTACAAACAAGTGAATTTCTTCCCTGTGTGTATAAATCATCCTCTTGTCCATCAATCTAAACCTTATATGAGACTCTTTCTGAGAAAAAGGTTGGGCATATCTCTCTCTGTAGCTGGCTGAAGATTGTGGCTAGGCAAGATGCTGTAAGACTCAGCCTTCCTTTGAGACGCTGGGCTAGTGTCAGTCCTCTTCACAATTTGGGTACCACACAGTATCAAACAGCAGAATACGCTCTCTCTCTCTCTGCCATTTCTTATGTCTTACTGCAAATTACTTAAAGTTATAATTAAAGGTAAAAATGCTATCCAGTCATTACACAGATACACTGAACACATTTGCATACTCCTCCACCCTTTTCCATTTACTACTAGGTTTTGCCCTGTTTGTAATTATGAGAAAATGGGGGGTTTATGAATGAAAGAGAAAATGAAAAACATTCTGCTGGTTCCTAGATTCTTTTTTTTCATGCTTCATTTTCAGAAACTCTCACTTACTGAAAACGAAGGTGATATAACCAGCATAACTATTCTGAACATAGTTCAGAATTTATATTGACCACAGTTCTGGTTTTTGCTGTGCATAACTTATAACCTTTAGCCCAGGATCCAGGACTCTAATGTCACGTGCTAACAGAAAAGACTTATTTCTCGGTATGCAGTGATTTGATACAGATGAACATGTGATTGCATTGAAATGTGCTAGTGTGGTGTCTGATTCAATAGGCTTGTTTTGCACGTGCACTTGGTTCTGTAAAGGTCTTAGATAAAAGTTGATGAGGTCTGCACTAAACTCTGCAGCTAGATGGACAGCTATTAATGCTGCAAGAAGCTCAATAGTAATAAATAATGATAATAAGGGTGATAATAACAATAATAACAACAGTAGTTTGAAGCTGGCTCATAACAAAATCTGGAACACTCCTTCCAAACTTTGTGAATTACCAGTTCTGATATCAGATTTGGACCTTCTTGTGTTCTTGTCCTTATTGGCTAACACCTACCATTTCTAATAAGACAAAAAAATAAATAGACATAATAACCTGCTCATATGTAAAGCAATGATCACATATTTAATGAAGTGTCTGAACATATTTGCTACATAGCCATTAAGAATTTTTCAGATACATATATGAAAAAAATAAGAAAGTAAGTATCATCTTAGGAACAAGTTGTAATGAGAACTGGGAAAATAAATTTGGGGTTTTTTTCTGGTGTTTTTTTTTGTTTCTTTTTTTTTTTTTTCCCCCCTCTCTCTCTGCATTCTGAATATGATAATTGACAGATTTAAAAATAAATTTCTAATTTAATCTGAATTTCTTTATGTTCCAAGTCTTTGTTAACACCAAACAATTCAGGTATCTCATTCTTATGAAAATATTTTAAGAAAGAAAGTACTATATAATTGCATTTAGGCTGAAATGCATCCATATGGATGATAACAACTGCAAAAAGAATAGATCCACTTTTGTCAACAATCTTACAATTTCTCTTCATGAATAACTTATGCTCCATTTATGTTCAATTTCTGTCTAAGTTCCACTGGAAGGTTATACAACACACCTTTTGCATATAGATTGTGCCAGGAAAAAAACCCTCACATAGTCCAGAGCTGAAAAACCGGATACTTGGGGATACCCCAAATATTCATGAGCAACCTGATTCATCTGGCACCTGAAAAACTAAGTCAACTGTGTGGTGCTCAGATGAATGACTCTTGCAATGCCTTTTGCTGGACTGGCTGTTACTTCATTAGTATTCAGCACCTATCATAGCTTGAAAGAACAATAATGTTAAACTAGAAAAAAGGAAAACATGCTGTTCCTTAATTGTGCTAGGGCCTTCTTATGGGAAGGATAACCCCTAAAATGAAACAAATTATAACTACAAGCTTTATATCATTAACAGCAATGCTAACTAATTAAAAGCCATGTTAATGTTTGTTAGATAACGTAGGAAATAGATGAAGAAAAGGAGAGGAATGAGAAGAGGAAGAAAGGAAAGAAAAAACAGGTGCAAATAGCCAAGGAGCAACAAGAACATAGATAGCAGAGAAGCACTTATGGCTAATTGTGCAGAGACAGCGAGGGGAGGGGAAGAAAAAAGCTGCAAAAAACAAATCAACAAATAGAAACACTCAGAGCCAAAATCCTAATGCAAATAGATATTAAAAGGATAATGTTTTCCTGTACTAGATAACAGCTACCATCATTGCAATTCACTTTCAGAAATAGGACAGGTTTATCATGAAAACACTGTGCTTTTTGCACACAGAACTCTGGGCTCAGTTTCTTCCCAAGGACTGAATATGGTGGTGTTATTCCTAATACTGTTTACTTTTCTATTAATATCTTTTTGTTCATGTTTAGTAGAGGAAACTGTCTTGTGCAAACATATTCTAAGAACATTTTTCGATCTATCTCTTTTCTGAAAAGAAAAATTAAAGAAAAGAAAAATAAAAGAAAAAAAAATTAATTATATTTTCATGTACAATAAGTAATGTATATTTGTCCCTAAACTTTTTCAGAGTGAAATGAAATTTAAAAACTGTGCTCCTGTCTGATATTACACAATATGCTGTGCTTTCCATGATGCTTAATTGCATTATGTACTTTACAACACAGAAGTGTCATTAAAGAAAGTGTTATCTAGTTCTTTACTACAGGAGAGTAATTAGTGTATGCCAGTGAAACCGGTAGCTTTGCAGTAAAATCAATGTAATTTTTTCCTAGCATGTACTTGTACTGCTCATAAACACATCATTCATGATTGCTTAAAAGAACCTACAACTGTAATCATCTTTATCATAGGTTAAAAAGAAAAAAAAAGCAGAATCCCACATTCATATCTTGTTCTCCTTTCAGAGCAACATCTTAAGGCTATAAGGAAAAAAAAATAGAAAAGTCACATACATGTCTCATAAACCAGAAGCTAATCTTGAGAAAGTGGATGAAAGCCCACATATTTAACCTTTTGATTCAGAACAATTTAATGCACACATAAAAGCTAAATAAAATCCAACCAAAAATCACACAGATAAAATTTCTGTACATGAAGGTGATTGCAAAAGTTGCATTCCTGGGGTTTTGAGATGGCATCACAGAGACCAGAGCTCTCATGAGGGCAGAGCGATGGGAGGGTGGAGGCAGGGCCAGTTCAGTTTTGGGCCCCTCACTACAAGAAGGACATTGAGGTGCTGGAGTGTGTCCAGAAAAGGACCACGAAGCTGGTGAAGGGTCTGGAGAACAAGTCTTATGAGGAGCGGCTGAGGGAACTGGAGTTGTTTAATCTGGAGAAGAGGAGGCTGAGAGGAGACCTCATCGCGTTCTACAGCTACCTGAAAGGAGGTTGTAGTGAGGTGCGTGTTGGTCTCTTTTCCCACATAACTAGCGACAGGACGAGAGGAAATGGCCTCAAGTTGCGACAAGGGAGGTTTAGATTGGACATTAGGAGAAATTTCTTTACTGAAAGAGTGGTCAAGCCTTGGAACAGCTTCCCCAGGGAAGTGGTTGAGTCACCATCCCTGGAGGTATTTAAAAGATGTGTAGATGAGGCACTTAGGGACATGGTTTAGTGGGCGTGGTGGTTTTGGGTTGACGGTTGGACTCGATGATCTTGGAGGTCTTTTCCAACTTTAATGATTCTGATTCCAGAGGTGGAGTCCCAGCCAGGGACTTAGGTCAGCGTCTCACTGTTGCGCAGCATAGCGTCACCAGCATAGGTACTCCTGTCTGGATACAGTCCTTAAGCCAAGAATGTGGAAGCCGTGGAAGGAGGCTGGTGAAGTCTCCCAGGCTGGGCTGGGCTGGGCTGGCAGAGGAGCTCCTGGGACTCCTGACTCTTTGCTGGTTATTTGCAGCTGGATGATTCACAGATCCTTTTGCACAGCCCAAGTTGTGTAAACTTCCCAGATCTGCACTACTGATAAAGAAATTTATGTGGTTTTTAATAGCTTGTCATTCCTTTGGAGCAACGACTGGGGATTTTCAGTACTTTTACATAGTTTTTAAGGGACGGTGTCAAAACAGGTGTTACTGTGATTTAAATAACTGGATTTGTTCAAATATGTGTATATGTAATAGCTGAACTTGGGTGCGCATACTTTTAACCATTTTAGTCAAAGTAGATCAAGATAAAGTTTATACTAGTGTAAAAATAGCCACAGGATTGTCTTTCTCTTTTTTCTAGTACCAGGTAGGCTATGTCATTTTAATATTACGACATGCTAAAATAGCGTCATTTACATACAGAGAAGTCATATTTCAGCTCAATTTTAGGCTGTTTAAAATGGATTTTAGCTAACTAGAAAAAATAATGTTCAAAGTTAAAAAAAAAAATCAACAATACCTAAACATTATTAACTGAACTCAAACAAGTTAAACTCAAGCAAGGTTTTAAAGATGCCTATGAGGAAATGTTTTAGTTTTATGAAGCTGTATTCATTGCACTGAATCTTTTCTCTAAAGCAGAGAAGTAAATTTCTCATGTAGTTTATCCGCATGTGTATTGATCAGATATGGCAAATGAAGATGCTATCTTATCTTCTATTTTTATGCCCCCACCAGAACAAGGATTAACTGGAATGATAATTTAGCTCTTGCTAAGGTAATATTTACATAGTTTGAAATAAGCTTTTAAAAAAGAGATATTGTCTCAAATAGGTGTAGTAGAATAAAAGGAAAAAAACTTTCTTGTAAGCAGAAACCCAAACTAATTTTTGCACAATAAAAAAATTCTAAACTCCTCTAAAATAATGGTGTGAATTATTGCATAAGTAACATTTAACTTTAGATGGCAATGCTGGTATTTATAAAGATTATGGGCTATGGTCAAACTTCATTCTCTAGTTCTTCCTGCGGACTTTGACTGTTTCTAAATAAGCAAAAGAAAACAATTTTAAAAGCTTTACCTCTGGAGGTATAGAAGTAAAGCATTTTAGAACTGCTAGTATGTATTATAGGGTTTTCAAAAAAAAAAAAAAGAGAAGAGAAGAAACACACAGGAAGCTTCGAAAGGAAAAGATAGATTTCACAGGGCATCTGTTTAGCCAGCTCTAGTTAAAAACGGCATTCAGCTGTAAAACATCAATATGTCAGGCACATTACTAATAGAATTTTTATGACAGCATAACATATTGTGAAGGCATGATCCTTTTCCATTTTCTTCAGCCCCATTCAGCTGCATGTCTTATTGACAGATCCTCTTTCAGTGGACCATTTTTTGGTGAAAAACTAAAAGCTCTATGTCAGTAATTTAGGTTAACCAGCATCTTTACCTTATATTCGGCAATTACCATTCAAGTAAGTAATCTCCCACTGTTAAGTATTCTGCAAAACTACTTGTATCCCAGTGTGACCCAGATGGTAGCATGCACTACAGGGAACTTTACTGAATCCAGAATTTCTGTGCTGCTGCTACCTGTAGGAATTTAGACTGCAGCATGCAGAACAGAGTGAATTAATGAGAAGATTTAAGCTACATATGTATATATGTATGATTTCGTACAGGCAGGAAGAAGTAAATTGGCTAAAATTCCTTTCATTTTACTAAAAATTTTAATTGTACTTTCATGCATGCAGCCTACCACAAATTTATGCAATAAGTGCAGTATTAATAACAGCAAAGTCAATTTTGCAGTATGTATACATGCCCAGGTAACACAAAAGGAAGTTTAACATTTTTTCCTCATAGGATCCCTGCTTCACGTCTCTCATAATTTCTTCAAATCATTCACTAATTTCTTTGTTAGCACTTCTCTTTCTTTCCAGCATTTCTTTATATCTGAAAGTATAAAACTTCCCCATGTAATGAGACGCAAGAAACTTTCATTAATAAAAAGGCAGCCAAGCCTGCCCTCTCTGCATTTCTACAAATGGCAGCGGGTTTTCTTGGGAGCTCAAACATGGTGGGACTCTTACGGTGACATCTACTCAGGAAAAAAACATACTGGTGTCCTCACCAGGTGCCCTACTCAAGTTTCCATCTTGTCTCATTCATATAAGCTGGAGAGCTCTAAGCTCCACAGCAGAATTGCATAACCTTATTGAAAATCTGACCTGCTGATTGGAAGAGACAGCAAGGGATGGACCCTGCACTTGGCAGCAAGGGAGATTTAAGCAGGTGAAAACAACCAGCCCAGATGATTGCAATGGATGCCACAGCATATATATTTCCCAGCAGGCAGGTGTGCAGCAGTGGGCAAGTATGTAGCAGCATGGTGAGCATCTGGCAAAAAAAAAAACAGTGTCCTGTGCTTCTCCTGAGCTTCTAGCGCCTGGTAGAACCAATGCAGTCACACAGACAGAGCTCCTGTTCAAACATGCGACCACCCAAGTTTCCAGCTGTAGGATGCGTGAAGGGATATTCCTAAAGGTGGAAAGTGATTGCAAACAAGACTGTGGGAGGTGTGACCAGATTGATGAACTGCTCTGCTTTGTGGCTGAGCTGCAGGAGGAGGTGAGCAGACTAAGGAGTATTCGAGAGCCTGAGAGGAAGATTGATCAATGGAGCCGTACTCTGCCATCTATGATGCATAGAAGCCAACTCAGCATGGCCACTACAGAGGCAGGTCCTGGATCTGCTTTGTGCCAGGAGGAAAGCAGACCACAAGGAATAAGGAGGAGTAGAAGAAAGTTACAGCACAGAGCGGTAAAAGAAACCTCTCCTTACCCTCTAAGTTACCCTCTAAGATACCCATACAGAACAGGTATGAGGTCCTGGGTACAACAGATGAAGTGCATAATGAGAAAGAGGAGGAACCTGTGCAAGCAGTCTTGCCAAGATCAGAGAGGCCAACCCCTGGTATCGAAACCTGCATTACAACCAGCACTGATAACAAGCAATGGTAAATTATGGTCATTGGCAATTCCCTTCTTTGCGGAATGGAAACACCCGTTTGCAGACCAGATCCTCTTTTCAGGGAAGTTTGCTGCCTCCCTGGGGCCCAAATTAGGGATGTCATCACAAGACTGAAGAGCCTAGTTCAACCTTCAGACTACTACCCATTTCTGCTATTTCATGTGGGTACAAATGATGTCACAACAAAAAGTCTGAGGTGAATCAAAAGACACTTCAGAGCACTGTGAAGAAAGCTAAAAAATTTGGGAGCACAGGTAGTGTTTTCCACAATCCTCCCAGTAATGGGAGGAGGCTTCGGAAGAAACAGGCGAGCCCAAGATATGAATACCTGGCTCCAGGACTGGTGCCTCTGCCAAAACTTTGGGGTTTTAAACCATGGAAGAGCCTTCGAGAGACAAGGTATATTGGGACCTGATGGGACCCACCTGTCCCAATAGGGAAAATGTGTCTTTGGGTGTAAGGTGGGGTTGCTCAAGAACGCTTTAAACTAGAATCGGTGGGTGAAGGGGATACCAACAGGATTGCAGAAGGTAAGCCAAGGGTTGGCATGGCATTGCCAGAGGGTGGCAATGCTAGTGGGAACATTTACGCTGCTCCTGGGAGCACAGAGGGCTCAGGACCTTAACTGAAATGCTTGTACACCAACATACACAGTATGAGAAACAAACAGGATAAACTGGAAGCGTTGGTCAGCTCTCGGAGCTATTATATCATTGGTATTAGTAAAACTTAGTGGAATGAGTCCCATGATTGGAGTGCTGGGATGAAGGGCTACAGGTTGTTCAGGAGGGGTAGGCAGGGCAGGTGAGATAGAGGTGTGGCACTATATGTAAGGGAGAGGTTTGATTGCACAGCCCTTACAGTTAGTGATGATGTGGTGGAGAGCCTCTGGGTAAGGATTAAGGGGATGGAAAACAAAGGAGATGTTGTAGTGGGTGTCTACTACCGATCGCCCAGCCAAGATGTAAGCACTGATGAGTTATTTTATAGGCACTTAGGAGAAATTTCTGGATTGATAGCCCTTGTCCTTATGGGAGATTTCAACTTCCCAGATGTCAACTGGGAAAATCATACTGCTGTAGCGAGCAGGTCTTGGAAATTCTTGAATTTTGTAGGAGATAACTTCTTGTCACAGGTACTCAGTGGGCCAAGTAGGAAAGATGCCCTCCTAGACTTGCTATTTGTCAATAGAGAAGGACTCATGAGAGATGTGATGGTAGGTGGTTGTCTTGGCCACAGTGATCATTAAATGGTTGAACTTAAAATTTTCAGTGTAATGAGAAAAAAGGACAGCAGAGTTGCTGCCTTGGACTTCAGGAGAGCAAACTTTAAGCTATTCAGGAAGCTATTTAACAGAGTACTGTGGGAATCTGCTTTTGAGAGCTTAGGAGTCCATGAGTGCTGGTCAGTCTTTAAGAACAACCTTTTAGAAGCACAGGAGCAGGCAATTCCACTGCATCATAAGTCAAGCAAGCAGGGCAGAAGACCAACTTGGCTGAACAGGGGGAACTCCTTGTGGAGGTCAAGAGGAAAAAGAAACTGTATGATCTCTGGAAGCGAGGTCAGACTTCGCAGGAAGATTACAGAGGCATGGTTCGTATATGCAGGGAGAAGACATGAAAGGCCAAGGTTCAATTAGAGTTGAAACTGGCCACTCTTGTTTCAGATAACAAAAAGGGCTTTTTTAAGTATGTTAATAGCAAGAGGAGGTCTAAACAAAATATTGGACCCATACTTGTTGAAGATGGTCATCTGACTAATAAGGATGAAGAAAAAGCGAAGGCATTCAATGTGTTTTTTGCCTCAGTCTTTAAGAATATTGATAGACCTTGGGCTGTCCGGTCTCTTGAGTTGGAGGACTACGAGTGCGGGAACAGTGACTTTCCATTTAGGGACACTGAAATTGTAAGGGACCATCTGTATCAGCTGAATGTTCACAAATCCATGGGACCTGATGGGATTCATCCCAGAGTGCTGAGGGAGCTAGTGGATGTTATGGCAGGACCCCTCTCAATCATCTACCAAAGGTCTTGGGAGTCTGGGGAGGTTCCTGCTGACTGGAAGTTAGGCAATGTTATTCCAATCTACAAAAAGGGCATGAGGGAAGACCCAGGGAACTACAGACCTGTTAGTCTAACCTCAGTGTCTGGAAAAATTATGGAGAAGATTATACTGGGTACTATTGAAAGGTATTTAAAGAATAATGCAATCATCAGGCACAGTCAAAATGGGTTCACAGAAGGAAAGTCCTGTTTAACTAATTTGCTATCCTTCTATGATAAGGTCACCCACCTAGTGGATGAAGGGAAGGCGGTGGATGTAGTTTTTCTGGATTTTAATAAGGATTTTGATACTGTCCCTCACAGCATCCTTCTGGACAAGTTGTCCAACTGTGGGATGAGCAGGTTCATGGGGTGTTGGGTAAAGAACTGGTTGAAGGGCAGAGCTCAAAATGTTGTAGTGAATGGGGCTACGTCTGGCTAGCAACTGGTCACCAGCAGTGTTCCTCAGGGCTCAATTCTAGGGTCAGTCCTGTTCAATACAGTTATCAACAATCTGGATGCAAGAGTTGAATGCACCATTAACAAGTTTGCTGATGATACCAAACTGGGAGGTGCTGTTGACTTTCTTGAGGGACAAGAGGCCTTGCAGAGGGATCTAGATAGATTGGAGCATTGGGCTATGATTAATGAGATGAAATTTAACAAGCTCAACTGCCGGATTCTGCACCTAGGATGGAGTAATGCTGGGCACAAGAATAAATTGAGGGAGGAGTGGCTGGACAGCAGCCTTGCCGAAAGGGATCTGGGGGTGCTCAGTATGAGCCAGCAGTGTGCCCTGGCAGCCAAAAGGGCAAACTGCATCCTGGGGTGCAGCAAACACAGCATAGCCAGCCAGTTAAAAGAGGTGATTATCCTGCTGTATTCAACACTGCTGCAGCCTCACCTTGAGCTCTGTGTGCAGTTCTCGACCCCACAATTTAAGAAGGACGTGAAGGTCCTTGAATGCGTCCAGAGGAGGGCAACAAAGCTGGTGAAAGGGCCGGAAGGAATGTCCTATGAGGAGTGACTAAGGACTTTGGGCTTGTCTAGTTTGGAGAAAAGGAGGCTGAGGGGCGACCCTATTGCTCTCTACAGCTTCCTGAGGAGGGGAAGTGGAGAAGGAGGTGCTGATCTCTTCTCCCTGGTATCCAGTGATAGGGCGCATGGGAATGGTTCAAAGCTGCACCAGGGGAGGTTTAGACTGGACATTAGGAAGCATTTCTTTATGGAGAGGGTGGTCAAACACTGGAACAGACTTCCTAGAGAGGTGGTCGATGCCCCAAGCCTGACAGTGTTTAAGAGGCATTCGACCAATGCTCTTAATAACATGCTTTAGCTTTTGGTCAACCCTGAATTGGTCAGGCAGTTGGACCAGATGATTGTTTTAGGTCCCTTCCAACTGAAATAGTCCTATTCTATTCTATTCTATTTCCCTTTGCATACATGAGAAATCAAAAAAGAGATATGCAGGCATTATGTAAGAAAGAGATATACTATGCTTAATCTAAAATCTAATAACTGAAAGTAGCTGAAATTAAAATCATGCAATGTTGTATCATAATTATTGTTGTCTTGGGATAAGTTCGCTTTGAAAAACTTGAGGGAGGGGAACCAAACCAAACCAAAATACAATCCAAAACATTTATTAGTAGCTTCTCATGTTCTTTTTATAAGAGGATAATAGGGAAATATTGAATCAATGAAATCTTTGTATATAAATATATTGATTTCACAAATACTGCACCATAGACAATGTCTGATAACAGAAAAATATCTTGTGTGAATTGAAGTAAAATATGGATATATCATTAGATCTTGTCTGCTAAATATTGTATCTCATTAATTCAAGATTCTCAAATTTACTAAGAGACTAATAAATTTGTCATGAAGCAGTTACATTGAGGAGTGATGTAAATGTATAACACCCAACTTATTTTCTGAAAGAATTGATGGAAATCAGAAATAGATAAGCCCTTAATCAGGGGAGGCAAAAGAAAACATGCAGAATATTTTTGTAGAAGCCCAACATTGTATTTGCCTAGTCCTGTGTTGATTGTTTGAATTAATAATTAATCCTCAGTAACTTCAGCAGAAGTTTGATTTCACAGTCTTCCTATATATCTGTACTCACCTTAGCACAATGAACTTCCACTTCTTGGTGGGACAGTCAGGTGCAATCACAATGCCAATGATAAAAATCATGACAGTTAATATTGAAAGTAGATAAGGACATACCTAGATCAGAAAGTAGGTGAAGGAAGGGAAGTTATATTTCATTTCTACAGACATCCTATGCATGAACTAAAAATGACAAAAATCAAGGCTGCTGCATATGGTTATTTCATTGCATTGCACGTAGTTGAATTCAGAGCAAAGCTACAGAGGGAATGGAATAGAGAGATGAGGAGACAGTGCATTCTGGAGTCCATACATGAGATTCTTATTTTTAAAGACTTTAGGAGCACTGAGATACCTAAATCCACTGGGAATAAGCTCTTGGGGAAAAAAAAAGATTCCACAGCATCCCTCACTGAGCTGTGTGTGAGGAGAGAGGGATGCTACTGTGTCCACAGACACAACAAGACCCCCTGTAATATGTTTATCCTGTCTAACTTTAAATCTTTGAAATCAGTAAATGCTAAATAAACAAAAGCCACAGAAACTATACCTGCAAGGTTTCCTAAAAAGCTGTTTCGTACATGTTCTTTACAGAAAACAAGATTAAATATACTTAAATCATTCACATTAGTGGTAGACAATAAATAAGTGAAATCATTCCTCTGTCCATTTCCTTCTCCCATGGCATTAAAAACTGATACCTTAAACATGATAATTTAACAAAAGTACAGATTATAATTTGAAAAGGTCATCACCTCTGTGTGTCCTGCCCACACAAAGCATGGATACTGCAGGCAGGGTATATTTTTTATGACACAAGAAATGTTCCTGGCAAACTGACAGTGTGCTTGTTGTAACATGTCTATCGATTCACTGACATCCCTGGACTGTTCTACAAGACAGTGTAATTTTTTTTTTTTCTCCTCATTTTCAGTTTTTATTCGCACTTCTTTACATAAGGGTGATTTGTGTCTCTAACTGTTTGGCAAAACCTTCTCACTCCATACATTTACCCTCATTACTGGGAGATTTCTGGATGAAGGAGGTCAAGCTGCAGAGTTGATCATTATCTTCGTGAATAAGGATGGATAGTGCTGTCTTATATAAAGGTAAAAGTAGAAACATTTTTTTTAAGTTTTCAGGGCTTCTGAAAGCAGAAGACAGTTATTCCCCTAACAAAGGAATGATTCAGCCTTGAGAGCTACAATATTGTCACATATTTATCCATGACAGAAATGTTAACATGATCTAGGCAAGTCACTAAGACATTGGAAAGTGTATGTCAGGAGGTGGGCAGCATTGCTTATTATTGCAAACAATTGAGGTAAATTTTAATTTAGAAATGTGGTTCTGTTGACAGGCATTTTACACTCTTGAACAATTATCATGTTTGTATTTGCTAAATAAGATGTGAAAACTTAAAGCAGTGGAACAATCACGTGCACATATTATGTTGAACATTTCGTAATGTTTCTGTAAGCTGCGGAAAATGCAGTATTGATTTCAACAATATATTTCATTCAGGTATTAATATGATTCAGTGCATGCCAAAGCGAGATTGTAGCTGAAGACATAGTGAACTGTCCAGAAGTCATTTAGGTGGTGACAGAAAGAATACCTCCTTGACTGTGTATTATTTCTTTACTTCAGTGTGTTTTGGTAGGCAGTGGAAAAACTAACCTATCTATATGAATTCCCTAGTGCAGAATTCAGGATATCAATTCATTTTCTTCTTGTTTCTGTTTTTCTCTCTCTGGGAGAAACAGCCTTACGAGCTTTGCTTCCTATCTGTAAATATAAAATTTTGAACAGGGCCATGACTTAATGCGGTTACTGTGAAAACCAGTCATGTCCTATTAATTATGTTGGTTTGCACTCATGACATACTTTGAACTCTATTTTTTCTTTTTTTTTCTTTCATCTGTGGCAATGATAATTAATTAACTCCAAGCCACTGAACTAAAAAAAATACTTCTAGGTTTGATAACTCAAATATCTGAAACACAGTGTGCTAATGCATAGGTAAATTGCTTCACTTCCCCCCCCACCCCAGCAGTATACTATGAAATGCAAATAGTTGCTTATGAGTCTGTAAAAAAGTGAAAAAGTCAGGAAAAAAGTACCACTCAATCCACGATATATTGATATTTTTTTCTTATTTACTACTAAAAGCTAAAGCATTCATTACCACTGTTATGGCAGCGCAAGATATGCAAATCTGTTACAACTGCTTTGTGACAGATGCTGGAAGCATTTAACATGCCTGTTTCCAGTTTTCTCTCAAAGTCCAATATATGTTGTGAAAAGATTGGAGGCTGGGCAGGAAGGAGGAAAGCTGCTTGTTTGTCTTGATATGGTTGCTTCACTTTGGATTGGGAGGAGCCACTTGGAGGCAGAGGGAGACAGCGTTGTCTCTGAAATCTTTTGAGCACAACCAGCCTTAGGGAACCTGGGAGTGGATGTCTGGCAGCACAAATGCAGTCTGAAAGATCCTGCAATTTGCCAGGGACATGCCTGTGGCAGGGAGTTAATTCATCCATGGTGAAGTCTCTGAGGTGACAGAGGGCAGAAAACTTTTTGCACAAGCATTTGGTGGAAAGTGCCCAACCCAGAAAGCCTCTAGAAGGTGTTGGCCTGTCAGGTCTACTGGGAAGGTCTAGAGGAAAATATTTGTTCTGCAAGACCCAGGAGCTGTGTTTGTTCTCAAATCTTCAAACCTTTCTCACCAGCAGATTGGCATTCTCCCCATGTAAAGTCTTACCTTGGGCTTGTGTATTACTTTAGTATTCAAGACAAGAACTGATGTGAGAGATAATGAGCGTTTAGTCCTTCAGTATCGTTTGATATTTTCACTTTAAACTAAAAAAAATGGTGTAAGGAGAAAAGGGAGCAGTTGCGCTCAAAACATCTGGTGGACTTGGGCCCCAGCCACAAACTTCCAGACTTTTGCTTTCCATTAGTGGCAACATTTGGGATAGAAGATAGCTAACCACATCGCAGAAGCCACAAAGCCAAACCTTTAGTGCCGACACAAATGTGGCCTCATTCTATTCTTATCCACATGAGAATTTGTACTAACATAATTATCATCCTTTAATTGGAGAAGATAACCAAACCTGTTTATCTGTCTTTTGCAGACTTAACTTCTTCAATATAAATGTGTTTCAAGAAGATGCCTTCTGGCTTAAGAATCTGTATAAATGTACCATATACTCAATAGGGAAAAAAAATTAAAATCAGTAATGGGAATTTCAGGTTACAAATATAGCAACTGCTTTAACTTGGAGGAGGTAAACCTCAAATGGGAAAACACAGAAACAATTTTCCAAATGTACATCTTTAGCTCTTGTACAAATCTGTTTCTCTTTTAGGAAATTACTTCAGCAAACAGTGCTGGAGAAGACATAGTTTTTCTACAGGGAAAAAAAGATTTACAAACTGAATCAAAAGATTAATTTTACAACTTCATGGACTGAAGCATTAAGAAGGAAAAAAATGGGAGGCCAAGTATACCACATGCTTTCATGTTTGACTTTAAGAGGAAGGAAAATTATTCTTAACAGAGATGCCAGTTGAAAGCCTTGGCAATCCATTAGGTTATTCAAGTCCTCAGCAGAAGGCTTGTGCACAATCTTACTGATCACATTCTATCTATTTTATTAAATAAACTGGTAATTTAATGTTTTTTTTTCATATATGGAATTGTTCTGAGAGAAATTAAAGTATTTCCTTTGTTATTTCCCCAGTGCTATTATTAATTTTCAGGAAAAGTTAACTCTTTCTGCTTTAATTATTTATAAAAAATCATCAAAGACAATAAGTTTGAAGCTTTATTGCCCTCACTGCCTTCATATAAATTTACCTCTGTAGCCATAAAATGTCAATGTTATGATCATAATCTTTAACATTTGCCACATGTAATAATTGTATTATAATTTAATATATTACTGCCCTATACAGATAATTAATGTAAGTGTAACAAGTGCAATAACTCATTTTGTTACTGGAAAAACATCAATTTTTCTCATGCTGGTGATGTGTTTGTGCACTTATAGTTAGGTTTGTCAAAGTTTGAATCACAAACCATGATTTTCAGGGATTTATAACTAGTATACCAAATTGCTGCAGTCTTAAATTTCACACAGAGTACACAGTCTTAGCAAGGGAAAGACATTCATTTTACCATTTTTGTATTATTTTAGATACTATAGATCCATTTGACAGTAACATAATGCAGGTATATAACAAACTAAGCTTAAAAAATTCCCATGGTAGTTTAGAGTAATGGAGAATTGCCACCCTTTACTCTGACATCATCTGTAATGAAATGAGCTTTTCGAGGCATACAGAGAATTTACTATCCAGGGCAATGGAGACCTGGTTGTCTGGAGTTAGAAGAAAGGGGTGAAAAAAGCTGAAGTCACAAAGGCTCAGCAGGGAAAGGAAGAGCCTAGAATTTGCAAGTTGAAGTTGCATGCTGGAGACAGACACATAGGTACAGTCCCAAAGGAGAGCAAGAGCATGATCTGGAGTTAGGGACGGACTCTGCTGAGACATTGAGAACCACATAGGAAGTCAAGCAAATGGTCTCACTGCAGGCCATCACCATAGCTCACAAACAGGTCAATAGCAGTTTTTACCACAAGACTGAGGCAGAATATGCTACTCTGTCTTCTAAAACACATTTGGATGGGGAAAACTGCTTCAGTTTTTATGGCTGAAGAGCCATTGGGAGTTCTAGCCATAGATGACAGAATTTCAGCAGGATTTTCTTGCAATTTTTCCCTAGTCCTTCCATCTTTTTTTTTCGCCAAGTGTAATCCAGTCCTATTATAGTCTTTTTATAGTCCTATTATATAGGATCCACTAATATCCACTAGTGTCTGTTAATATTTATTAATCATCATTCAGTGACATTTTATGGTGAATCTTTGTCCTTTTAAGATCATAAATCTCATAGTTTCACACAGGTTGTACTCATAAAAAAGAAAGGGGGGTGGGGGAAATGTAGTTTAACTAAAGAAAAAAGCTCAGGTGTCAAGAATCCCTTAACTGCTACCAAAATTCAAGCAAATTCCTTGTTCCACCAACACTCCTTTTTTTCATAAGAAATTGTTATTTTAACTCAACAGAGTGCAGGTCATTGGATTTTGATGAAGTCTACCTTCTTTCTGGTTTTTTTTAATAATTTATTTATTGCTTTTATTTTGGATGTTAATTCTGTTTCTTTTAACAGTCTTTTCAGGACATATAAAGCTTATGTTTTGTTCTTTTCTCCACTTGATGTTTAATGCTTTTTTTGAGCTTTCAGTAGTGTCTCTGCCATCACCACAGCCACCATTTAAATGCATTACATGTGCCAGGGACACAGTTCGAAGTATCAAGGATCAATGACACTCTTCAGCCACAAACATGATAAAACTTTAAGTAAATATCCGAGTGGATATATCTTTTTTTTTCCTTCAAAATTTTTCTCAGTGGCAAGAATGGTATTTCTAGGATGCACCACATCTCTTGTGCAATCACTGTATAGGCTTCCATGCGCAGCAAACCCAATACATTCTGAATGGCTCAGACTTACTGTGTATAAACCAAACTACTCTGCAGGCACAACTGGTGAATGCTACTTGCCTGGGATGTTTCAGACAGAACTGTAGTCTGGTTTCATTCTCTAACTTCATCAGCAGGAATTTTTCAGTGGCATTTCATGTCCACATGCACTAAATCAGATCTCGGTGAGGCACTTTGCAGAGGGGAGAGCACTGACTATATGGATAGAGAAAGAAACGGAGAGGAGGTTGAACTGGGGAAAGAAAAAAAAAAAAGAAAAAATTCAGTTGACACAGACTTTAGGGTTTAGCTAAAGCTACAGACTACTGAGGGAAACCGTAATTACCTATCAGATAGTTCAAATGTTCAAACTAGAGCGAGGGAGCTGCTGACATCCTAGCAATTCCCAGCTAAATACTATGAGCATTAGTGTTGAATTGGCATTTGCAGAGCAATTGTGAGACCACAAGTGAAAAGAACCTTGTACCTTTTCAAGTATAGCCATCTTTGTACAAAGTACCATTATCTGATTAAATTTAGGAATATTGACAGGTTGTCTTGAATGAATTAGTTTAGAAATGAGTTTGGCTCACTTTATTTAAAGCATTTTGTCACAGATCTCAGGCAATCTGATAAAGAGGAAACCTCAAATGTAACTTCACATTACAAGGAAGGCTTCTTTAAAACAGGTGTTATTGAACATTCCTTAAGGTTTGTTGAAGTGTTCCCATGCTGTAATTAGATGAGTAAGTTGATATACAGATTGCTCTCAAAGTTGAAAGCTTATACATGTAACAACATAATTGCAAAATTTTAGCATAAATATACTGGAGGAACTTGTATTTCTGGTTTTATAAATCTGCTGATTAGGTAGCCTAAAAAAGAAATTAAAGGAGCCATTGTTTCCAGCCTTTGCAAATGTGTAAGTATGTAAACTGACACTTGTGAAACGACCTATTACATGCATGCTGATGCATCCTGATTAACTTAATTTTTAGGAAAAAGTGACATTTGTCTTAAGAGGGCAACAGAGTATTTTAACTTGTATTGTTCCATTTGTTAAAAGTTATGTGGGATTGTGTTAAATGACATTTTATCTTTATGAATTGTTACAGAATTTTGATGTTTCCAGGGAGATAGAACGTTCCAAAAAAACAAGCATTAGATGAACTATGATTAGTAGCTATATACCCTCACTTATAATATTCTGCTTTTGCAAGAGTTTAAAGTTTATGTAAGAAGAAAGGTCAAGGATTATGCATGTATCATCATAAGGTAATGTAGAACTATTTGTGGTTATGTACAGGTACTGGGGAAAAAGCTGATAGCTTGCCTTGTGAGTTGTTGAGGACAGACAACCAAATTAAACGTAAAGATTTTTCTGAATTAGGACTTTAATTGGTGTGCATTTTCTATGCCAGATTCAGGTGACTGAAATGTGGCCTTAGACATAACTGGGTAGGAAGTGAGACAGAAAAAAAAAAGTATGCATTTTGTCAGAGAACTATTTAACTATTTTAAATGAAATCAAGTACATATAAAGACATGAAAAAGTGATGACAATCCTGAGACTTCCATCACACCCAAACTATTTTTAAATTAGCAAAAATAAAACAGTAGAATTTTATCACCAGATGGATAATTACAGGAAATAAATAGATCTCTGTTATTTCTTGCTTCTGTATTACCTAGTGTAGTTAGTAGGAATTAGTTTGACATGGATTAAACCAAAGAAAACTAATCCTCCCTAATTTTTAGATAGGGATAATATCCCTTATGTTTTAGTTAGTGGTAAAACTGAAAATATGGTGCTCCTAAAAAGTTTAAGAAGAGGTAAAAACAAGAATTTTTTTCTTCCCATCTGAAGGTTGATAATTGCATGTGGAGTGAAGCAGTTAAAGGTCCAAGGAAGAAAGCATTTTAATTCAATGAAAAGTAATGAATAATGCAAAATTGTGAGAAGCGTTGTTGATCTTTCACCAGGTTCTATGTACATTTACCTTTTAAGATCTATTTGTTGTAATTGTTAGAAATAAACAAGACATGTGGTTGTGACATAAATTATCATTCAAATAAAATATTATGATTTTTAGGAAATATTTTTAATGTTTCATTCTTTTTCACAGTTAGCTGCCTACCTATGAACTCATAGTTTTGGAGGGAGAAATACCTGTTTTTCTCTGTAAAATCTGGTTTACTAAAGTAGAGGAAAGTTCGTATCTGTCTTCTGGCTTTTTAATAGAATACATACTTTTTATTTTTTTTCTATTTTGTAATTGAAGAAAGAGGCACTTGATATTTTTAAATTCTAAGTGTCTTTTTCAGGATGACAGTATATGTAATACAAATGAACTATGAAATACTGTTTAAAACATCTTTATCAATTCAAATTCCATATGTTTTCCATTTAAAAACAAAGCAAACCCAAAACTGAGGTACTTAATTTCTTAAGTAACTGAAATTCATACTTTAAAATTCTGCCTTATTTTTCTCTTTCCCATGCACACATGCTTGCTTTCTACTTTAAAATAAACACAAACTATGGAAAGCTTAATTAACGTACTGTCTGAAGAATTACAAATGCATAGCAATAATTCAAAAAAGAAATATTTACATTCATTGTTTAGTAATTTCATTGTTTCAATAATCTAATTTAGATTATCCATAGTATTTTACATTGTAAGGAAAAGAAAAATCAATTATTTATTTATTTTTTAAAATACTCCATGCAAGAGAAAAAAAATCTCTTTAGCATTATTGTTTTTGAAATTGCCCACAAATTTATAATATCAGAGCTCTTCTTTTCTCTAAGGTTTCATTCAGTTCAGCTCTTGGCTTCATGTTGTGGAGTACTTTTATCAATGACCTAAAAGAAATCATAAAATCATTACTGATGAAATTTGTAGATGGCTTGAAAATTGAGAGAGTAATAAATAATAAAGAGGATGTATTACTCTACAAAGTTACCTGGATCATTTGACAAGCTGAACATAATCAAACAACATCTGGTTCAATATGACTGAAAGGGAAGTCATGCATTTAGATGCAAATAAATTAAATTGTATTTACAAGGTGAGACACTCCAGCCTGGAAAACAGTTATACCTAGGAAGAGCTGGGCTAAGATCCAGTCCACCTAAGCTGGAGATGAGTCCTAAAGATTCAACCTGAGTAGAATCAATCATTAAATAAATACATGATCAAGTCACAATACCTACTTTCTGATTGTGCTTAATGTGCAGATACAGAAACTGTCAAACTTGCTTCTTACAAGGAGAGAAAGACCTGGTTTTTGCATAATAGCCTTCTCACTACAGTAGTCACTCAGAAATGCAAACTTTATGTTAGGCCCTTTTCATTCTGAGGGAGATTGAAGCTGTGGGCCTGACCAAAAAGCTATGAAGTATCCCAGGTCATGAGCAAAGAATGAGATTTAGAATGATATCAAGCAAGAAGGGAATGAGACTATCCTTGCTGAAAACTGAAGAATTAGTTTTCTGGTTCCAGATCTCAGGATTGGCTCTCTTTTTTTATACAAAATGCAAAACGTATTGACTTTCCAGACAATAAAGTTTCAAATTCAGGGCTTCAAATCCAGCAGAAAGTTGGATGCTTTTCTATCTTCTCTCTCTGACACATGGGGGAAATGTTGAAGGACATAGGGGGCTGTGTGTTTCTTTTCTTTGATCCTGCCAGTGAGGTGGAAAGGCTTGAGAAGGAGTGAACAGATCCTGTGGATCAACATCTGATTGTTGGACTGGTGTTGATAACAGTGGTTGGCTTTTACAACCATGGACCCCTCTTTGAGGTTCAAGGACTGCTTAGAAGAGGTGGGATCCACTTGACAAAAGTGTAAAGGGTCTTCCAAATTAACAAAGACACGATAAGAGGGAGAAGGGCTATTGATCGTTGTTTGCCCCTTCCTTAGAAAAAGAAATGTGTACTGGCATTGAAAGAGGACTGGAAAGTGAGTTGGTCCTGTTACACACGAAGTTTCACTAGATAACAAAGTGCCTCCTCTTCTCAGAAGCTGCTCACTCTATAACTCTTTCCCTGTGGTCTTCTAAGACAGTTTCAGAAACATAGGTTGCATGAATTCATTTGAAAAATGAACTTGCATGAGGCTTCTACATCTGTGATAGCTGGAGTTTTCCAGAGAATGGCAATCCCAGAGTGAACATTTATCACAGAAACCCTTTAGAAGACCTCTCTTTCACTGTAAAGAAATGTGAATAGCTATGAAATGTTTCAAATAGCTTAATTATATTAAATATTGTCTAGAAACTCAAGACTGTAAGTAAATAAAGAAAAGCAATTCACTGCTTTATATATGCTACATATAATATATAAACTACATATAATCTAACAGACATCAAAGACATTTTAAAATGGTTTGTAAAGTCATAACTGTGAGTTTGTTATTAAATGATTTGAAGGGCTGAAAGAGGGAGCTTGGAGGTTTGGCGTTACCTAGCCTCCAAATCAACCTTCTGGTTGAATTCCAGCAGATTAATTTCATCCTTATATTTTATTATAATCTTTTCACATGGGTAATTAGAACCTAAAATGGGATAATTCTATTAAAAAGAAACAATTCAAACCAGCTGTTGGTAAGCTGAAGAGTTTCGCATTTTGTCTGAAGTCAGGACACTTTAGACAATATCTTTAAAAAATATAAAGACATGATTTCAGATGGAAAATGATCATTCATTTTAGCAGTCAGCACTGTATGTTAATGAAGATCAGATTAGTAATCCTATATCCTATTTTTTTCCTCCCTGAAAGAGATAAAAAAGTAATTCTTCTATGCTGTTTTATTCTGTCTGCTTACCTGTGGTTGGACGGAGGTAAATAAAAAAAAAAAAAACAACACACACAAAAAAAAACCTTTCCTGTCCTGGATCAGGCACATTTTTCTGGCTAGGACTCTAGTCTTCATTATGTGTGGAATTCCATAAAGTTCCTTTTTTTTTTTCTTCCCCTTTATAAATGTACAATACTGTATCTTTTATATTTTAACTTTCATAGCTTTTAATGGTTTTCTATTTTTTTCCTTTTCTATACAATACCGTTTTTAAAAAATAAAACAAACAAAAAAACCCACAATATTTTTTAAGTAGTTTGCTTTTGTAAGAATTAGGCAGGGAAAAGATATAAATATTACGCACAAATCTAATGTGTTTTCTTATGGCCATGACTAACTATGGTATTCAAGAGAAACTGTTCACATTAAAATTACCCACCATACTCCTCATGACTGTATCATACTCCTTTGGATTGAGAGTACTTATATTTTTCTGCATAATATTCAGTAAAAGAAAATTTTAAAAAGTCATAACTGTTGAGGTTTTACCTCTGTATTTCTTATTTTCATTTGTTATTTTTGCCTGAATTTCCTGGATTTTGGAATGCTTACAAATGCCTAGGTACATATTACTTGACATTTTGATGCTGAGTGAACCTTAACACAGGTCCATTGGATAGCTGTCAGTAATAGGTATGGAGGTAACTAAAGGTAGTAGTGCTTATGAGTTCCTTCTGAAACAAAGTAGTAGTTTGCTACAATTTATGCAAATATTTAAATTAAATAAATGTGTGCCACATGCACATATTTAAAAACCGTCATGGTTAAAAACCATCATGGTTAAAAACCGCACTTCTGGAAAACAGTACCTCTTTAGAAATACCAGTACCTTCAAATAAACCTTTTGTTAACTTATGCACCAGACTTTATGCATTCAAATAAATCACATTGTAATACCTTGCAGAGAACCTCAAGGCCAAATGGCATTTGAAGATGGGGGTTGTGAGGGGCTGCAGGGAGAGGAGTCGGATGTAAACTTTCACACTCTTTATTCACATGTACGCTTTGCTAAAACAGATTTTTTCTACAAGTAGCCTGCAATTTCTATGGATAAAAACATAGAATGAACCAAAAAAAGAGAGACACAGAATGTTAATATATCATATTAAAGCCTGGAGAATAGGTATTAGAACTAACAGTAGTGTATTGATCTCTGTGTTACTATTAGGAAAGTTGCATTTTCTTCAACTTACTATTAAGGATGGTAACTACTGCTATACTTGATTAGAATTCAATTAATAATTTCAGTCAAAATACTGGAGATATTGGAGTTTGGGAATTCAAAACATGCTGGCACATTTCCACAATTTTATAACAAAAATTGCAGAAAATCTATTTTATTTACCATACAAAAAATTCATTTTTTTTGTTTACCTTAAATATTTTTCATTTTCAGATTCATCTACCTGTGAGCAAAAAAGATCCAAAACTGAAAAAAAGTTAAGTAGTCCAAAAAATTAACCAGAAAATTTCAAATTGAGTAACAGGAGATGTTTAAAATACATATTTTTACATTTTTTTCGGTTTCTTTATGGTAAAAAAATGACATATTTCTATTTCTGTTCTCCTGGCCAGTTTCTTTATTTTACAAGGCTTTGATTCAGCCTGAGCACTGAATTTTAAAAAAATTCATTGCTTTCACCACTCTATCCTGGAATCCAAACATTATCTTTCAGACTTGTTGCTTGTTATGAATGTTTATTACATGTTATTTTCTTTGCTACAGTCATATTGCCTTTCATTTCCTAAGGAAGATTTCTTTTTTTAAGTATTCACAAATACTGCAGTTGTAATCACACCTGATTAGTTAGTCGAGTGCCAACTACTTTATGTGGGAACAACTGTATAATGTGAGAGTAATTGTGTGATTAGTTTATTCCTTCTAAGTTTAAGCATTATCAAGAGACAAAAACCTGCAGGTTATGAGATAATTGTTTTTTTTCAGCAAGTTTATATGTTGCCACCAAGTGATATTAACTATTTTACCATGTTATATAGTATTAATAATTATAAATTTTGCTGGATTCTGAAATAAGAGTATAATTTTTGCATTGGTATCTTTTTTTTTTTCTGATGTGTGCTGGCCTTAAGGTAAATCCTATGATTGTCTATACTGCAAGAGTGGTGCAGAGATTTCCCAACTTATCAGAGAAAGAATTAGCTGTAGACCTCTAATCAGTATAGTCATTTTAGCAGAGCTGCAACAAGTTAATTCCTCCTACTTTTGAGGTAATTTCTTATGATGCTGTATAAGGCTGACACTTCAATGCTGTTTCAGGATCTGAGCTAGCATCTCTCTACTTTACAGTGTGTCACTTCAGATAGAGGTTCAAGCTTGCTGAGAACTAGTTTGGGGATCTCCCACACTGTGTTGCATTATGCAGTGTATTCATGACCATAAATGATTTTTTATCAGTTTCATCAGTATTTTATATTGGCAGTATGCACACTAATACCTACTGTTGTCCATGAAAGTTTCAGCAAAGACTATTTAAAAACTGATTATTGACTTTAAGCTATGATAATATATTGTCTTTTTGTTTTTTTTTTAACATTCCCCATGTAACTTTACAGAATCCTCTACAATGAAAAAAGCCCAGGGGACTGCACAAGTGATTCTGTGTCACTGTGCCTGAAAATGATAACAAAAAATAGATTCAGCTCCAATTTCAGTATCATAAAAAGTGGACAGATTTTCAAAATTTACCCATGTAGGTTTCTATTTAGAACTGAACTCTTGAAAAATCAATTATTTGGTTGTTGAAATGGGAGTTATCAAAGGCTAGCTCAAATTTACCAGTTTTCACTTGTAGTGTTAATTTCTAAAAGCCAAAAATACTTTGCATTATTGCTGATTGGTTGAGACACTTCTTTCAGTTGAAAGAAATACTCCAATTGGTTTTCTGTTCAGATTTAGTGGCAAACACGTACTTGAAGTATATACCAGGTTGAGAACATCTTACTGTTTTGAATTAACAAGGCTCATACTATTTTCCCAAAATTTATAAATAGAACAGGAATGCTCTTTTGGGTCAATATAAAAACAGGTTTGGTACAGTAAATTATACAACTACCAGTCATAATGTGCTGCTTTACTTTCATTCCTGTTATTTTCTATCCATGTTGCTGACATTAGTAATTTCATTAGATGCAACTGAACAAACTTTCATGAATTTTATTGACAGAATGGGGAAGTAATTTTGTCTTAAGTCTGTAGTACTGCTATCACAAAAAGGAGATAGCCACACAACATAATCCTCTCTATTCTATGAATACTCTCCATGAAAAAGATTAAAAATTAATCTGTTTGAAATATTATTTGATAATCTTTCCTTTACTAACACATTTTAAACATCTTGACAGTTACCTTGCAAGGAATAGGTCCAAACCTACTCAAGGTTCAATAAAGTAAGACTAACAGACATTGAAAACCAGGGAAAAATAGAGCTATATATTGCAACATCCAGTAAAACAGTGATCACAGAATTTTACCCAGTATATGAATAAAACCTTAATTAGCATAAATCAATGTAGTAACAATTACATCAATGCATACTAGAGATTAATCTCAGCTTTTGCTTAGTCTATAATATTTTTAGTTATTTATTTATGTATTCTGTTTATTTCCTTATATTCTATTAACTATATCACAGTAAAATGGTTTAAAACATAAATATTAATAAAAATAGGTACATCTGAGTGATTAATTTGTCTAATTTTGGGGTCCAAAATTAATATCTAAGAATAAGTTATTAATTTTAGAAGCTCATTATAAGTTATGAAAGGAAATACAGCCGTTCAAAGATGAGCGTCTAAGGATACTAAGTCTAAGAAACTTTTTCTTTCTTTGCCTATAATTTTTTCTGTATATTAGCAAGATAAAAGGAAAGGGTGTCTGGAATATTTTCCTATTTGCTGCAGATTAAGTACAGCCTAGACTGCACTGACAGCAAGAAAGTGAACACAGACTAAGTGTGTTTACAAAATATTACCAGAGATAAACAGATAAAGCAAATATAGTATATTTCATACCTGGCTATTCTTAGCCTTAGTTTAAAATTATTTCAGATTTTCCATCAAGTTCCATTCCATAGGTATGAATTATACCCAAGAAAAATTACATTCGATTGACCAAGATGATATAAAAGATCATTTTTATATCTCCTCTGAAACTCTAAAAAAATGCTGCCTGATCTTAAAATACGGTTGTCGTATGTACTTTAAGAAAATGATAGCATTTACAATGAAATTAGAGTTCAAAGAATATCTAGTCACATCACTTCATTGGCTTTTCTTTAAGTTTTCTTTAAGTTAACTTACATGAGTAAACCTTCAGCAGAGTTGTTTTGTTCTATGCAAGTGGTATATATATGTGTGTATTTGCACATATAAATATATACGTACAGATAATATCGTTGCAGATATTCATGATCTCCAAAGACAAATAGAAGCAGGATTTCACTCCAAAAATCTTTCCATATGTATTACAAATGATAAATCTTATATTGCAATACAGTTTAAACTACAGTTTATCCATATGATTTCCTACTAACTGTGTTGTTTACTGTCATGGCTTAACCCTGGCTGGCCCCACACAGCCACTCACTCACTCCGCCACAGTGGGATGGGGCAGAAAATCGGAAGGGTAAAAGTGAGAAAATTCCTGGGTTGAGATAAAGACAGTTTAATAGGTAAAGCAAAAGCCACGCACACAAGTAACGCAA
Source organism: Calonectris borealis (assembly GCF_964195595.1). Taxonomy (NCBI): domain Eukaryota; kingdom Metazoa; phylum Chordata; class Aves; order Procellariiformes; family Procellariidae; genus Calonectris; species Calonectris borealis. The sequence goes on from NC_134312.1 coordinate 183,968,630, forward strand.
AACAAGGAATTCATTCACTGCTTCCCATCGGCAGGCAGGTGTTCAGCCATCTCCAGGAAAGCAGGGCTCCATCATGCCTAACAGTTACTTGGGAAGACAAACATCATCACTCCAAACGTCGCCCACTTCCTCCTTCTTCCCCCAGCTTTATATGCTGAGCATGACGTCATATGGTATGGGATATCCCTTTGATCAGTTGGAGTCAGCTGTCCCGGCTGCGTTCCCTCCCAGCTTCTTGTGCACCCCCAGTCTACTTGCTGGTGGGGTGGTGTGAGCAGCAGAAAAGGCCTTGACTCTGTGTAAGCACTGCTCAGCAGTAACGAAAGCATCCCTGTGTTATCAACACTGTTTTCAGCACAAATCCAAAACATGGCCACATACTAGCTACTATGAAGGAAATTAACTCTATCCCAGCCAAAACTAGCACATTTTCCACCCCTTATTCCATACCTTTTACGTCATGCTCAGGTCTCATGTTATCTAATAAATCCTCATTAACCACACCCCCCTTCCCATCCTTTGAAACAATACACAGATATCATTCCCTTAATCTACGGACCACCCCTGTAAATGTCTGTAAAATGTCCATGAATGTCCACAAATGTCCACAAAATGTCCATTGAGTTCATTTAGTCCATGACTTTGGGCTCCATCTGTTATGGTGGTCACTCAGGACAGGAGAGATGGTGTGTTGCAGGGAGTTATTGAGCTCCAAAGCCAGCTCAGATGGGATCACTGCTTGCACTTGCACTGTTTCTTGTAAGGCTTCTCCTCCATTGGTTCAGGTGGTTCTTGCTATAATAATTCCTATAGCATGTGACTCAAATCATGGGTTACAACAAATCAAAGGTATATCCATTACAATCTCCACCCCTGGTCCCTTTGGGCTAGGTTATAGGGTTTAACATTGCAATGAACTCCTCCCCTTGCCCCTGTTCTGGCTTAGACTTGTCCACAGACTGCAGTTCCTTAGGAGTGTACCTGCTCCAAGTGGAGCCTTATCTATGAACCACAGTCTCTTCAGGAGTATACCTGCTGCAGCATAGACTTATCCACAGCAACAGTTGCTTTGAGGTGCACCTGTTCCAGCATGGCCTTCTCCGTGGGCCACAATGCCTTCAGAGATGTACCTGCTCCAGTGTGGCCTTACCCACAGCCACAGTCCTTTCAGAAGTAAACCTGCTCCAACATGGCCTTACCCCTGGCTGCAGTCCCTCCAGGGGTGTACCTGCTCTGTCGTGGACTTATCCACGGCCACGTTTTGAGGTGCTCCAGCATGACGTCATGCACAGCCACTGACACTTCAAGGTGTACCTGCTGCAGCATGGACTTATCCACAGCCACAGATGCTTCGAGGTATACTTTCTCCAGCATGGACTTATCCTTGGGCCACAATCCCTTCAGAGGTATACCTGCTGCGGCACAGACATAATCATGGCCACAGACGCTTCGAGATGTACCTGCTCGGGCATGGGCTTAATAACAGCCACAGATGCTTTGGGGTGTCCTGCTGCCACGTGGACTCATCCACAGGTCACAGTCCCTTCAACTCGAGTTCACACTGGAGTTTCAGCCTGTCCAGTACAGCAGCACAGAAACAGCGGCTATGCCCTGGCCATCCGCTAGCCCAGGTGCATCCCCATTGCTGTTATCAAAATGTTCCCAGGCACAGCACAGTCAGATGATCAGCAGCGCAGCAGCACAGCAAGCAGCGAGAGCAAAAAGCAGCCATTAACGAGCACTAGACTCTAACGTCCAGTAAGGCAAGCAAGCCCCATGGCAAGAACAGGAGCCTGCCAATTAATAGCTAAACAGCAATAACAGCTATAAATTCTTAGATCTAGCACATTCCATTCAAACTTATCGTTATCTCAAACATTTTGAGCCCTATGTTGGGTGCCAAAAAGGACTGTCATGTTTAACTCCAGCCAGCAACTAAGCACCACTACCCCAGCCAAAACCAGCACATTCACGTATAGGTTAAATTAGCTCAGGAGTTCTGGCATATCCAAAAGTCACAAGCTTATTTAAGGAAGAATTTTTATTTTTGTTTATTTTTTAACACATTTCAGTATCTTATCTCCTTTGATTTTTTGATCTGTTTGTGTCCAGCTACATTTTCTCTTGCTTGCTTTCCAAATCAGTGCTTTCTAGTCTTAGTAAGAATACAAGACTAAGTGAAGGCATAATGAGAGGAAAAAAAAAAAAAAAACAAACCAGAATCTTCTATAAGGAACTTAGCAGAGGAAACTTTATACCTTTTATTAAAAAAGTGAGTATATTTTTTAGAAGGAAAATATAATAGATCTCATACAATTGAGCCTATAAAATATTTGGTATGGTTTCTGCTGAGAAATTATCAGTTAAAATTGTGAAACTAGCATAAGCATAAGCTTTGCAAGTTAAGTAAACTGCTAGGTTAAAGTAAAGATATCAGTAGATTGTATTATATAGATGAACTAGAGAAGACTGTTACTAATGGGGAATCAGTCTCAATTTTGTTATTAACACTGGAAATAAATGTAAGACTATTTTACAGAAATTTGGTTAGTAGGACAAAGTGGGAGACGCTTCCATAATAAAAAGGTATCAATACACCATACAGGAATTTCTATATGATCTCAAAGATGGACTAACAGAATCAGTATTCAATTCAGCACAAGTCTAAGATCTGGTCTGAAAATTCGTATTGTGCATTGAGATCTCATCACTTTGGTAGATGACGGGAAAGACGAGATATAAATTTACTGGGACAAATACAGTATAAAGTCGCATCAGGTGTTATGCTTCCAATAAAGAAAAGTGAGCATGAATAACATTCAATGAAACATGAATAAGACATCATCTAGACTACTGCGTTCCATCTAGAGTACTGCAGTTCCAGAATTTCTTTTCAGTTTCCCCAGGCTGTATAGAAAAGAGGAAGGAAAAATCTTCCTGATAATCACAATATCACTGAAAAACTGTTCCTACCTTTGGATTTTATCCTATCTCTTCTATGAGAGAGTGGTGGTACTGTACCCAGAAGCTGAAGTATGTGGGTGAGGAGAGATGGGTTTTTGTCATGTTGCTGAAATTTCTATCATCTGTTCTCCAGGACAGAGGCAAACCAAGCACTCACCAGTCACTGGAGTTTTTCCCAAGTAGAGCTGAAATTCAGGAATGTTTTGTTACTTTGGTGACTCACGGCTTAGACAGGTACACTCTTCGCTGGGTAAAAAACTGGCTGGATGGCCCAGCCCAGAGACATTGGGCGGCCGGTCACGAGTGATGTTCCCTAGGGCTCAGTACTGGGGCCGGTCCTGTTCAATATCTTTATTAATGATCTGGATGAGGGGATCGAGTGCTCCCTCGGTAAGTTTGCAGACAACACCGAGTTGGGTGGGATCTACTCCCAAGATCTCTAGCGGCCGCTCTATCGGTCAGCGAATCCCCTACCGTGCAGGGTACCCTCCTACCATACAGGGACTATGCTGCACGCCAGACGTCTCTGCGCGATTTACCAGCAGCCCCAGCCATGCGCACGACTTTGGTGCGACTACCCCCTGTGCTGCCCAGCACTGAATAAACATACCTACTTTACAATCTCATAGATTGTGGAGTCCGGTTTCTGCAAGTCAGTTTTCTACCTGCTCGAGGGTAGGAAGGCTCTGCAGAGGGACCTGGACAGGCTGGATCGATGGGCTGAGGCCAACTGTATGAGGTTCAACAAGGCCAAGTGCCAGGTCCTGCACTTTGGCCACAACAACCCCAGGCAACGCTACAGGCTTGGGGAAGAGTGGCTGGAAAGCTGCCCGGAGGAAAAAGACCTGGGGGTGCTGCTTGACAGCCAGCTGAACGTGAGCCGACAGTGTGCGCAGGTGGCCAAGAAGGCCAACAGCATCCTGGCCTGTATCAGAAATAGTGTGGCCAGCAGGAGTAAGGAGGCGATTGTGGCCCTGTACTCGGCACTGGTGAGGCCGCACCTCGACTACTGTGTTCAGTTTTGGCCCCCTCACTACAAGAAGGACATGGAGGTGCTGGAGTGTGTCCAGAGGAGGGCAACGAAGCTGGTGAAGGGCCTGGAGCACAAGTCTTATGAGGAGCGGCTGAGGGAACTGGGGTTGTTTAGTCTGGAGAAGAGGAGGTTCAGGAGAGATCTTATCACTCCCTACAGCTACCTGAAAGGAGGTTGTAGCGAGGTGGGTGTTGGTCTCTTCTGCCAAGTAACAAGCGATAGGATGAGAGGAATGGCCTCAAGTTGCACCAAGGGAGGTTTAGACTGGACATTAGGAAAAATGTCTTTACTGAAAGAGTGGTCAAGCCTTGGAACAGGCTGCCCAGGGAAGTGATGGAGTCACCATCCCTGGAAGTATTTAAAAGACGTGTAGATGTGGTGCTTAAGGACATGGTTTAGTGGGCATGGTGGTGTTGTGTTGACGGTTGGACACGATGATCTTAGAGGTCTTTTCCAACCTTAATGATTCTATGATTCTTTTATCAGCAGTCAACAGAAATTAATGTTAATGTTGACATTTGATAACAGATATTGTGATAAAAAAATCAAATGGCCGTTAGTTTACTGTAAGTCATGTTCTTCATTTCCAGTATGGGCATATATAATTGTTCCAAGTAATTTAAAAACCTGTAAGGCGAAAAAATAGTCTAAAAGACATAGGCTTTATCTAAAAGCTATGGCCCTGACAAATATTCACAGATACACAGTTCTCTCTCATCTACGCCAGTGTAAATCAATGAAAAATGCTCAGTAGCCAAAGGAGTTATACTCATGCTTGGCTAAATCCAAAGAAGAACTTCTCATGTCACTAACTCCTACACCCATTCTACATATCAACTGAAGACAGGCAGCAGGCTTGGTACACATTTAATAGATACATGTTATTGCATTCGTTGTGTATTACATTTTCAGTGCAGCAGAGATAAGCCAGGAGCATGAAACAATTTAATGCCAGTGTGTGATCAGTCAGGTTTGCAATAAAGTAAAGAAGGACTAAAACAAATGGTGTTTCATTGTACATTCTCACAGTAAATCTAATGCAAAAATCTATAAATAATACAAGAACTAAAGGACATATACTGTACTTGATCTTAAAATTAAAAGATATTGCCACCACTATAGAACATTGTCAAAGGATAATGGTCTCCTGCTACCAAACACTGTAAACACTGAGGTGAAGCCAAGACATTTATTTTCTAAGTTATTGATCTTATGACAAAATTCCATTACAATGACTTTATTTCTAATACACCAAATGATAGATGTGTATTTAATAACTTTATGTGATGGATGTTGATGCAGTAAATTGACAGCAGCTTGCACTGCTATCATTACCCTACTATGTATGGATTGGCTACAACTCAAACAACAGGTACATTGTGCCTTTCAGACGTTCAAAGACTGATTGACCAACAGAAGCAGAGTTTTATCCCTAATCACATACTTTGACAATTAATAGATTTTGGTTTGCCATTAGCTGAAACAACTTTTGTTAATTAATATTTCTGTCGCAAGATGGAATGACACAGATTAAGTAGTTACCTGATTTAAGGTAGCTTATTTATAATCAATAATTTTATAAACCAATCTTTACAGGCTTTTCAAATAACTGAACACAGTGTGAGAGGGTGGGGAAAGCGCAAACTGCAATGCACCTTTTTTGGACCAAATGAGCAGGCAATGAGAAGAGAAAGGAAAATAATCTCAGTAGACCCCAACTCACCTCACTGCATATGTCCTTTTGTACCAGCTAACAGGAAGGCTGACAGTGAAGAAATTTATTTCCTCGCATTACTAGAGTACAGGAATATCAGAGAATGAACTATGATTTGGAGAATAATAATAATTCCCAATTTTTTTTCCTGTCTGCATGTTGTGAGGCTAGTGTGTAGTTGAACTGTGGAACAAAATGTGGTCTCCATTATTTGTATAATCTCGAAGTAATTCTCACTGATTTCACTGAGATTTCGCATTCATGGGAAAAAAAAAAGAATTTGTTTTTTTATGTCAAGTTTTGCATCAGTTACAACTTTTTAATCCTGTAGACTAGATGGCATAGAATGTGATGGCAGAATGTTTGGTGACAATAATTTATAACAAAACATTTTCAAGGAAAATATTAGGTTGTTTATAAAATACACATTCTAATTTAAGCAGGAGAGATTCAGGATAGACAATGCTGAAACAGTATGATAAACTTCAGAATAATGAGAATTCTATTAAACACATTTTTGAGTTATTAATGGTACTTAAAACAGTATCCAATCTTCTCAGAGGCACTAATTAATTTATGCTCATGACATTCTGTAAAGATAAACTTTTACACACATTTAATAAAAGGACATAAAGTTTAATTATTAATATCACTTAACTTTACTCATCTTAGGGTTATTATTAAGATAAAGCTGTTAATATAGAGATAAGTACCAGTAGTGGCATGATCATTGCAGTTACGATTAGGTAAATTAAGCATCTAATATCCTTTTAGTGAACATTTCAGATGTGCCACCGTTTTGTGTAGACCAAGTATCTTGGCATGCAGCTTCTGCCAAGCCTCATCACGGGAATCCCTTCCACAAGTTCCACGGGATGCCTCATTCCACGCTTGGGCATTGGACTTGCCCAGGAAAGGAGAAACTAAGATGCGTTCCTTGAGGTGGTTCACATACACAGCCCCAACCTTCTAGAAGATTATTTAAACATAAACATCAAAGAGTGAGACAAGGCAACCTCCTTTCATCATGCTGATGTTAATACTCACAGCAGAAAGAATTTAAAAATGCTGCCACTGCATTTTGAACCACCACCAGCTGCAATACAGCCCACTGGAAACCTAGTTATTCTGTGGAAGCTAAGATGAGTAGACACTGTAGCAGGCACCTCAAGTCTGTTCTGAGGAAGGCCCAACGCATCACTGCTCTTTACTGATTTCTGATTGATAATGATTCCTCAATAGCTTTTAAGTACTGTTTTTTACCTAATGGCTTTTAAGTGAATATGTCTTCTTGTACGTCTCTGTAGCTACAAATAGCGACAGTATTCTACTGAACAACCTCCTGAATCAAACGAGAGAATGCTATTTTTTTTATCTTCTTTGTGTTTCTTTGAGGAGCCTTTAGTGTTAGTTCTTAGTCCTTAAGGTGGACAGACATGGAATAGCTTTGTTAGTCTCTGTGGAAGCCTAATTACTTTTATGAAAGGTTTAGTTAATGGACAGCATTGAGAATGATAGGAAGAAGTAATCTTTTGGCTGATGTAAGTAATGTATGATGTGAATGTGGGGAATTTCTATATGGGGTATCTGCTTGTTTATTTCCTGTGTCTAACTGCTTGCAATTTGAATATGCTGAATGTTATAAAGGCATTTAAAGCCAGTGGGATCACCTCATCAAAAGAAATATACAGAAATAAAGGCAAATTCAAACGGATCATCTTGCAGTCTTTCAGAATACAAAACGCCCACTGAGACTTCAGCAGGAGTTGTCTGTATTGAATAGCTGGATGATCAGAATCATAGATTTTGTTCTGGCCTATAATCAGTTTTTCTTCAGCTATAACAGTAGATGTTAAAAACTCAGTGTTTCCTACCTTGTGCTATTTCCCATACTTTTTATTTGCGGTATATCTTATACTTAGAGTCAGAACTCCCACAATAAATGTAACTATTATGAGCAGTAAGTAGTTTCCACTTCTTCAAATAATACACATAAATATATTATTACCTCTATAACCAAGAAAAATGTTTTTAATAGATTACTTTTAATTGAGTCTAGAATATTTGTTACTATAATCATCTGTGAGCATTTGTAGATGCAGACTAGAAGATTGCATGCCAGAAAAATCCAATTGCCTGTTTAGTACACTAATTTTCATGTACACGTAAGCCTTCTTAAACACAGAGAACATACAGATAAATTTGGTTTATATGCAGAGAGCAGAGGATAGATCAAGTAAACTTTTATGCAGAGGGTTGTAAAGAAATGCACAGGAGGGAAGTTATTGTGAGTGATGCCGTATGATAGCTCACAATTAACTAAAAAAAACAGTTTTGGGGTTCACAGGGGAAATGGAACTGGGCATCAGAAGCTGAATGAGGTTGTGCAAAATGGCATGACTGGGAACACTTTAGCTTTCTATGGATATGAGGAGCTGGATCCACATGCTAACAAAGTGAATGAAACGACCACCATTGCATTCAGTGGATGCAGGGATAAGTGTCATGAGAAGGAGCAAAACCTTTTTCATTCACTTCAGCTGTAACAAGCCCAGAGAGACCAGGTAGCCATGCACAAGGAAACCTGTTTGATCTTTAAAAACCAAAAATTTGTCAGTAAAAGTTCACAGTCAGCTGAATAGTTTATCTGCTGCAGTCATTCCTAGCTCCACCCTGGAAAATACATTGAGCAAAGCAATGACAAGGATACTAAAGTTTTAGAGGGAATGTTTCACTTGAATGACCATGTATTCATACGCAGTTTTCTGTATTTGGTACGTCTCAGCCTATATGCCATTGTCTTTTGCTATTGCCGTTGTTCACCAGGAGTAACAGAAGTTGCAGAATTTGTTATGGAAAACCTATGTAAGGACACAAAAAAGAAATGCCTTTAAGCAGGCTTTGCATAATGGAGTTCTATTGCAAGTTCCAAATGCAGCTGAGAAATGTATTTAACTAACCATATATTGACTGGTTGCCATTTTGGACCCCAAAATTCAGAAGGAATATGTGAGGTTTTAAATCAAGGACTCTTAAATCACCAGCTTCCAGTACAATATAACAATTAATACACCATTCAGTGTGCCATCTAAAACTATAGATACGACAATTAAGAATCAGAAAAAGGAAGGAATAACATAGAGATAACAGTAATTTAATGTATGTCATCTTTTATTATTTCTGTGGATTTGTTTTGTCTTAAACATACTTCATACCTAAAGAACAGATATTTACATGTACATTAGGGCTACTATAATAATTGATTTCATTCGCAAAAACTGCCTTTCCATTTTGAAATATTCAGAGGATTTTACATGTTTAAAACAGACATATTGGAGATGGACATCAACTATGACTATGACTATGGGTATGCTCAGTCTTTGAGTTAGATTGGAAATGTAAGACACCGATCCTGTAAAAGGACTTAATAAATGCAATAAAGAGACAGGCATATTTGAATTTGAATTAGTAATTTAAAGGAAGAGAAATGAGTTATGGATACTAAATCTGTATTTTTTTAATCCAAAATTACACCATTTTTTAAGTAAATTACTTATTTTCACTGGGCGAACTTACTGCAATTGAACAACTGTGTAAGACAAACTACTCCAAACCATGAAACACCATCTTATTATTAGGCATACTAAAAATCATACCGTTAAATATGATCGCCACTCAGTACAAGTGAGGACTACTGGTTTTAACCAATATCTCCTAATGGTAGTAAGGCTGAAAGAGTAACTGATCTTTCTATTAAATAGCTGAAAACAGTTAGAAAAGAATATCTGAATGCCAAATAAATTTAGTATTTTCTTTCTTTTTTGTACAAGTAAAAATTTATTAAGTGTTCACATAGAATTTTGCATATCATCCACATTGGTTAATTATAGGGAAAAGGAAAAGAAACAGCATACTAATTTTTCAAAAATTATGATGTTGCTCTTACTTATTTGGAATACAGACTTACCTGTAGACAACTTTGGATCAAGTCTTCATCCTGTTTTAAGATTATATTTCTCATCAAAACCATATATTGGTATTGAGCATATGGACTTCTGATGAGGGGAAAAAAGTGAATACTGGAAAATAAAGACATTTTTATGATTTCTCTTGATAGTCTTTCACTTTTTTTATGAATTGGCAAATATAATTTGCAGAGAGAGTCAGCACTTTTTTTTTCTTTTTTTTTTTTTTTAGGTGAGGGTCTGAAACCTTCAAGCTAAAGAATAATCCCTATGTGCTTGCTCTCTGGATAAATTATTATTTTGGCATTTACAATATAAGAAGTGAAGTAGTTCTGTCATGAAGAAACAGTAATTCAAAATGCCCTTTACTATGGTAGTGAGACAACTTTCCCGCAGGTTGAGAATCCCAAAACTTAAATGAACTCTTCAGCTGAATCAAAGGCAAAAATTGGCTTATATTGTCTCATACCTCTAGAAAAGTCCTTTAACTAACATCTTGTAGTGTACCCTGGACAAGGCCTGAGCTGTTGGACAAAAAGAGCAGAACAACGTAATAATTTCTTCCTCCAGCTCTGTGAATTCAATTTTTGGACAGGATCAGGGAAATCCAGCTTAAGAGAATTGAATTTGCTGAATTCAACTGCAATTAGAGAGAGTTTAAAGACTGTACACACAACAGCAATTTCTATACACATTTGGAGTCTGGCATTGGTAGACCTTGTCTGCCCTTTACAATTTTGCTTCCTTTTGCTGAAATGTCAAAGACAGCTTTTTGAAAGGCCTATGACTTAAGCATGCTCATGAAAGTAAAGGCTCAAATTAAAGTGTATTTCCTTTGCAGTTTCAGCTGAAAATAATATTCTTTTTTATCTGTTCTTTGATGTTATACAGTGCTGCATATTATTAACCAGTTGTTAGGTTTTGTTTTTCTTCTTTCCTCAAAAACATGCATAGTTACATTTTGTCAAAGAGCTTGTATAAACAACAGAGTAGTAATGAAACAAAAATGTGACCCCTCCAGTGAGAAAATAAAACCCCAAAATATTATATTTTCTTTTCCCATGAAGAAAAAAGACTACTACTACTCTACCCATCATTGTACAGTTCAAGTACATATAGTTATCCAAAATATTAGTATTGAGCAAGTTTTAATTAATGTTCTTGTTAAACAAAGCATCAAACAATAGCTCTTTTACTTCACAAGAATTAGATTAGTTTCCAAGGGAATTACCAAGGTGCTCATAATTTAAAGGTGAATTCACAGTTTACTGTGTATTAGTAGATCTATTCACCATGAGTATGGCTTTGTTTTCTTGCTCTGTAATGGAAATTTTTCTTCTCTTAGGCTGCGTTTTGTTTTAATTAAAAAAAAAGAAAAGTTGCTCAACATAGACTGCCCCAGAAAACAAATAAAATTGCAACCTTTGGATAATTCTTTATGTCCTTTGTGGGGTTTCATTTCCTTTGAAGTCTATTCAGTTCAAGTTTTGCTGCTGACAGTTAAAACATGGTACAGCTCTGATCAGAACGGATTACCAGCCAACCTTTCATATTCTGTTCCCCTTATTATCCTGATACTTGTCATCATGTTTTTCCTATATCCTTTCCGCAGTCACCTATTTTGTGTACAGCTACGCATGTTGTTACATCACTGTGCTTCATTCAACAGTCCTGTTGTGATAGTTTGGCCCTCAAAGGGAAAATAATGGTACTAACATTTATGTCCATTTGGTTAAGCCATTTACCATTATGTTTTGTGGTTTACAGAAGAGATGAAAGCCAGGGGAAAATAGTATTAAGATGGAATAGACAAAATGTCCTTGTGCTGTGACAGGCCTTCAAAGGAAGTCTACAAACCAGAAGGATTATTTTGTTGATTACAATGTACTCCAAGTGTCATTGTGAAACACCTCTAGTCACTAAGTACAATACCTTACACCCATCAAAGTGATAAAAATATCTTGTATTATAAGATTAGATAAAAGCACAGCAAGCAAAAAAAGTACAGTATTTTATTAAGTTTGTTAAGTTTACCTGTCTTAGAAGCTTTAAAAAAATATCTTTTCATAAAAGCTTATTAGTCTTCAGTTCCCATTTTCCCTTTCATTATGAGGAACAATGTCTCTTCGGGGAAAGGCATATGAAAGAATGATTGTTCCTGGCAGTGCACTGATACATCCCATCTCACAATACTTGGTCCGATACAGTGCATGCAAGAAAGAAGGAAGAGGAGAGAAAACAAGGATTGCATGTGTCTAAATATGTGTGGGTATATAAAGGGCACCAGTGTGGCTTATACTTACAAATCTCAGAAAACACAATATTCTGTTGCTATAATGCAGGTATAAATATATGTTTAAATAAAATAAACTTACCTTTAAAGGAGCTTTATTATAGAATAACTGAGGGGGAAAGTAGTATCTACTTACTGTCTCCTGGAAGAGAGTAAATAACTTCCCAGAAAATTATGATTTGTTTTCTTTACCTATAAAGGTTGGAAGTCTGTATACTCTAAAAGATGGGATTAAAAACAGAGGGTTACAGTAAGTAGAGGTGTTTTCTCTTTCAGAGATCTGTATTTGTGTCAACATTTCAAATCTAAAAGTCTTAGGACTCTGTTGCATCAGGGTTTCAGCTGGGATAGAGTTAAATTTCTTCCTAGTGTTGTGTTTTGGATTTAGTATGAGAAGAATGTTGATAACACACTGATGTTTTCAGTTGTTGCTAAGTACCCTGGCTAGCAGGGTTAGTCAAGGACATTCAACTTCCATGCTCTGGAAGAGGCTGGGAGGGAGCATAGCCAAGACAGCTGGCCCAACTGGCCAACAGGGTATTCCATACCATGTGACGTCATGTTCAGTATATGAATGGTAGACGTGATCCAAGAAATAGCAATCGCTACTTGGTTATCAGTCAGCGCGGGTGGTGAGCAATTGCATTGTGCATCATTCATTTTGTATATTCTATCATCATCATCATCATCATCATCATCATCATCATTATTATTATTATTTTCCCTTTTCTGTTCTATTAAACTGTCTTTATCTCAACCCACGAGTTTTTCTCACTCTTACCCTTCCGATTCTCTCCCTGTCCCACTGGGGGTGGGGGGGAGTAAGCGAGTGGCTGCGTGGTGTTTGACTGCCTGCCGGGTTAAACCACAACAGGGACAAACCTGATTTCCAGCTGAAGTCCAGCATAAGAATGTTTCTCTAACTGGGAAAAAAAAAAAACAAAAACAAAATCACCGTAACTGCACGTTGTTAAAAATAAAATAGTTTTTGGTTTTAGAAGATGGCTTTATTTAAAAGTTATAAAAGCTGCAGAGAACTGTGCTCAGGAAAAAAAAACCTCTGAGTCTACGAAAACTGTATTTTTCATTTCTGCAATATATAAGCTTTGTCTTCCAGAAGTAGTTATAAATTCTGACTTTCAAACAGTGCCCCAGAAAACAAAAACAAACAAACAAACAAACAAAAAAGCACAAAGCAAGCAAACAAACAAACAAAAAAATGAAACAACAAACATGTTTTAGTGCTTTCAATTATCTGCTTTGTTTTCTCTGTTCAGCCCTGAGTTTTTCATGCTCAGTAATAAAATATCCATTCACACTAAGTGCTAACGGGCTCATGCTAGGCCTTCCAGTTGGGTTTGTCTGCTACAACTCACTATCATTCAAATATATGTGTATACATATATAGATATATATATGTGCAGGCGAATACACACTATAGGATCAGAAAAGATGATTTAATTATCGAGCTCTCTTGAGTGTAACTCCCTACATTTACAGAATAACTCACTTCCTTACTTCACCACTATTTTATTCCTTTAAGGTTAGGTTGTTTTTTTTGTTTTTTTCTTTTCTGAAAGATATCCAATATATGTTATAATCCCATCTTTGAAAATCTAAATCACTAGTCAGATGTTTTTACTTCTCAGAAATCAGTTTTCTAAGATTCTTATTTTACTTTGATGAGGCTTTGGGAATAATCCTATGTATTCTGTGCACATATCAATAGAATTTATTTTCCTCTCTCATATATTCCTTCATTATTAAAAAAGATCAATTTGCAAAAAAAGGTTACTTAATCTCTGGAAAGCGTGAGAGACAGTGAAACTATTAAAATTCAATTATTCAGAGTATGCTGTGATTCTTCTGTGGTGCACTGTAGCTCATGAAAGCATTGCAACTGTGGCTGGACCAGAGAACGGTTTTGTTGAAGAAGCAAGGACATGACCAGGAGATTCCAAGACCCTCTTACCCAGTTTCAGAGCGCTCCTGAGGAAAGATCTTTGATAGACAATTTCCATTGCCAGTCTACATTTTAAGGGGTAGCTCTGCTGATTAAATCTCCCTGTGTACAGATTATTTGCTTTAGCTGTATGCAGGAGCTAGGATTTATCCCTTTAAAGGAGTGAATGGTTGAAGGCTTATGAATAGAAACTACTTGAAAATGTATCCCAAAGGGCTTCTTTTTTGTATTGTATTCCAAGCAAGGGTTTCAAACAGATAAATATTATTTTCTTATACTTAATATGCTGGTAAGTAATACAGCTAGTATGTTAATACCAGTCTTAAAACCTTTATGCTATAAAAATGATAGGAAAAGATACCATAAAAAAAAAGTTCAATGCTCCTCTCCTCTCCTCGCCTCGCCTCTGGCCTCTTGCCTCTCCTCTCCTCTCCTCTCCTCTCCTCTCCTCTCCTCTCCTCTCCTCTCCTCTCCTCTCCTCTTTGGCAGTGTGTTTTGTTTTTTTTTTTTTAAACTAGGTTTCTGGGAAAAAAACAACAATAACAAAACAAACGGGCAACCCCCCCAAAAAAAAACCAAAAAAAACCCCAAAACACAAGAATAAAGTTCTTTTTGAAGGATTCAGATAATAATGCCAGTAACCATCCATTTGGCTTTTGCTTGAAATAATTGTGACAGAACTGGGTTTTTACAGCAATCTAGTAAGTGCCACAGCTACCACCTCTGAACATGACCCTTGAAATGAAAGGAATATTATTTTTAACTGAGTTCAGTGGGCTGCAGATCATGCTCAGTATCAACAGAAATTGTTGGATCTTATTCTCAACCTTGCCAGAATACTCAGCACATAGCAGAAGTGAGTTCTAGCTTATTGATTGGAAAATTAAGGGAATAAATAAATAATACCATGGTGTCGTTTGAGGTATTAAATTCTTCAAGACAGGTAAAGCCAAAATTTACTTAGAGTGCAAAGTTCCAAGAGTCATGCGTTTAGTTTCCTTCTTTTTCTTTCTTTTTTCCCCCTTTGCATCCATCTTGCTAGTTAGTAAAAAGTTAATGGTAACTAGAGAAAAGAGTTTAATCTTCATAGGTTTACAAGTAAGACCACTGGTCTCCAATCTGTTCCACGTGGCATGGCATAAAGTGTGCTATCCACCCAGAGAAATCCTATAATTTGCGTCAGATGTGTCTGAGGCATCTCAGAAATATGCCTTCCTGCCCTGCAGTCTCCATGGAAACATTGTCATTCAAACAAAGCACCTGCTTACTCAATAAGATTATATCAAAGTAAAAGCTAAATTAAGTATTGTGAAGAGTTGCAACAAGATATACAAGTAAAATAAATGTGTGTATTTTTCCCATCTTTGAAGGATAACTCTGTAAGCAGTAACTTCTTCAGGATTTGACAATCTGCCAAAATCACTTCTAGCTTTCTTGCCATCCTTTTGTTAGGGCTTTATTTCTTCATAGAATCAATGAATGTGGTATTATACAGTGTGTGTCTTATGGGCTGAATTAAAAAATATTCTCTCCTCTACGTACATATAGAGAATATGAACTTGAGAAGAGTTGCCTCTCAATACTGAGGAGTCATTGAACATGCAAGATCATAGAATCACAGAATTATAGAATCATTTAGGATGGAAAAGACCCTTAAGATCATCAAGTCCAACCGTTAACCTAACACTGCCAAGTCCACCACTAAACCATATCCCTAAGCACCACATCTACACGTCTTTTAAATACCTCCAGGGATGGTGACTCAACCACTTCCCTGGGCAGCCTGTTCTGGTGCTTGATAACACTTCCAGTGAAGAAATTTTTCCTAATATCCAATCTAAATCTCCCCTGGAGCAACTTGAGGTCATTTCCACTTGTATCATTTGTTACTCGGGAAAAGAGACTGACACCCACCTCGCTATAACCTCCTCTCAGGTAGTTGTAGAGAGTGATAAGACCTCTCCTGAGCCTCCTTTTCTCCAGGCTAAACAACCCCAGTTCCCTCAGCCGCTCCTCATACAATTTGCTCTCTAGACCCTTCACCAGTTTTGTGCTCTTCTTTGGATGATTTCAGCACCTCAATGTCTTTCTTGTACTGAGGGGCCCAAAATTGAACACGGTATTTGAGGTGTTGAGTGAATTAATGGTGAATCATGAATCCTCCTGTCAGAATACTGCCTAGGAAGATAAACATTTTGCAAATGGTAAGTTTGGAGTTTGACCTACCAACCATAATGTCAACATCAGGGAAGCGACCTCTTCTAGAGGCATTGCTTCCCATGAGAAGTGTCTTTCTATTTTTCTTCTCACTAATTATTCCTAGTGACACATTTTGCCCTCGGGCTTCACGGTAACTCATTTAAAGTTAATCAGCAAGAAGTACCAAGAAACATGTATTTGCGACTGAAATCAGTGAAGATGGGAATATGACATTTCTGTGATTTAGGGCTAACTTGCCTTGTACAATAATGAAAATGATCGTTTCTCTCACCTGCCTGCTACTTAGTCGCTCAATACAGTCTTTAGCTTCCTTAACCTTAATACCTGGAATATATGAAATCCAAATATTTTAAAATGAGTAATCATTTACATGTTTTAGTAAATTAATTTTTCCTTAGAATAAATAGAGACTAAGTGTGATATAGAGATGTACTGAGTTGACCTTGTCTGTTTGACAGAAGCACACCAAACTGCTCTCTCACTTACCCTTAAAGAACAAAATACAAAAAAAAAGCTCATGGGTTGAGATAAAGACAGGGAGATCAAATACCAATTACCATCACTGGCAAAACAAACTCCACTTGGGGAAAATTATTTAATTTATTACCATTTAAAATGGTGAGAAACAAAGACAAATTAAAACAACACCTTCTCCCCACCTCTCTTTTTCCCCAGGCTCAACTTCACTCTTTCATTCCAAACTCCTCTTCCCCCTGCCCCACAAAGTGGTGCAAGGAGCATGGGGAACAGAGGGCTATGATAAGTTCATAAGTGAACTGTGGTCAGTTCTCTCTGCCTCTCCTTCCTCCTCATACTTTTCCCCTGCTCCAGCACAAGTCCTTCCCAAGATCCATAGTTCCTTCAAGAAATATCCACCTGCTCTCATGTGGTTAATACCAAGACTAATTATCCTGGGCTGCATTAGGCAAAGTGTTGCCAGCAAGCCAAGGGACGTAATCCTTCCCCTCTACTAAGCACTGGTGAGGCCACACCTGGAGTACTGTGTCTAGTCCTGGGCTCCTCAGTACAAGAGAGACATGGCCATACTGGAGACAGTCCAAAGAAGGGCCACCAAGATGATTAAGGATCTGGAGCAGCTCACATATGAGGAAAGGCTGACAGGGCTGGGACTGTTCAACCCGGAGGAGAGGAGGCTCAGCGAGGATATAATCAATGCATATAAATACCTGCAGGGAGAGTGCAAAGAGGATGGAGCCAGACTCTTTTCAGTGATTCCTAGTGACGGGAGCAGAGGCAATGGGCACAAACTGAAACATTGGAGGCTGTCTGAATGTCAGGAAACACTTTTCCCGTGAGGATGACTGATCACTGGCACAGGTTGCTCAGAGAGGTTGTGGAGCCTCCCACCTTGGAGATATTCAAAAGTCATCTGGATGTGGTCCTGCACAACTGGCTCTAGGTGGCCCTGCTTGAGCAGAGGGTTGGACCAGATGACCTCCAGAGGTGTCTTCCAACCTCAATCACTGTGAAAGTGTTTCTGTGAAAGTACCAAATCCACCTTGTTCCCTACTGACAGTATTGAAGACATCCATTATTTTCACCTGTGTGATTTTAGTGTTCAGCACTTGGTGCCCTGCCTAGGAAATCTTTTCAAAAATAAGGCCTTAGCACACCAGAAAATCAGGACTGCCTAAGGTGTCTCAAGTTGGGTACATAAAACTGAAACATCAAAAATGACTTTTTACTTTAAACTATAAAATCTGATATTATTGAATTAGAAAATGTCTGCCCCAATGAAAAAGATCTTCCAGAGGGAAATGGCTGTTGGTGAGAAATCATTGAAGTGAAAGCCTCCCCCATCTACGTAAGATTTGAAATAATTTATCCACTTAGAGTGAAAACTCTAATAATACAGTATGAAATCCTGCATCAAAAAACCAAGCAATTAATCAAGCCTATTACTAACTCTTCAAGCCACCCCAGCTGTATGTGAAGGAGGTGTGAAAAATTAAAGTTCAGTAATCTAAAAAAATACTCCAGCTTTATTCCTTTCTTTGTTGGCTGGGAATAGTTGTGGAGGATTCACAGTAGTATTCGCTCTGTGGGTGATTTTTGAGATGGGCTTTTCTGATCTAAACCCAAATTGTATTCTAAAATTAAAACACAGGTTGGATTTGGCATTTTCTGTGCCAAGAATTTTCTGAATCAGACATACCAAGTAAGCTCCAGTGATTTTCTGAGTCACTTATGTTTTTAGTATTTATTATAATTAAAGCTTTTGAGAGACTCAGTTCTAAGCAGCTGCACTAGACTAACTAACAGGTGCTCATGCCTCCACTTGAATTAGTTTCTGTCCTACTGTGATAGCTATCTAGGCTGGAGCAAAAATAACATCCATGAGTGAACACAGGACAGATCATGATCTTTTATGATCCCTCTACCAAAGAATGTGCAATCTCACTCAATCAATGTATCGGTTTGTATAGTGAGAAAAGAAGAAACCAGAGATGTCTGAGACCAGGTAAAATATGCATACTTATGTGTGGGAACTAGATGGTTTAGCTTAAAGTGTCCTGTTGTTTTTGTTTAAGTATATATAGACATAGAGTTCTGTGGTCTTAACTTACCATTACAGATTGATTGTTTTTTCTAGATATGAAATACAAGTGACTCTTAAGGAAGAATATGAAAGACAAAAAGCCTTTTGGGGTGAAATAAAAGGGGTATTCCAGGTGTGAAGAACAGTTTTGGAAAATACATCAAAGATTTGAAGAAAAGTAGATAAGGTAGCAATAGAAAAAAAAAATCCTGAAATACAAGCAACAAATAAAGTGTCAATGGCCGAGCTAACGAACTGAGAACAAACATTTGAGTAAAAAGAATGGTTGAAACAGAGGGGTGAGTGGAAAACATAAAGGGCAAAGAGCACTGTGGAGTGTATTATGTAAGTAAGAACATAAAAGGAACGGCACTGATCATCAGACTGAGTATGACAAAGAATGAAGAGACAGGAGAAACAGATTTTTAAAGAATATTTAGACAAAGGCTAAGGAAACAAAATATTAAGAGCAAAGGTGAGAGCTGAAGAGGTAGAACACCAAAATCATAAGATTGCATATGAGAGAAAAAAATAAGTGAAGCAGATGAAACCTATGACAAATGTTCAAAAGGGAATGAGAACGACTTATGGGAATGAATGTAAAAATAGTAAGATACAATTCTTTTTAGTAAAATAGAAAAAATAGGATTATAAAAGGTGTTGAATATAACCTCTACACCATCTATTATTGCATTTAGAACATTCACCTTTCCATCCAGAAGGAGAGTCTCTGATTGTCTTTTTTGCTTGAAGTCTTGTACCCCTGAGCTATCAGACAACATTTGATAGTTAGGATCTGGTAAAGATGTTTCTCATCATTGTCTCTCATTTCTGTTTTGTCTTTCTCAACAAATTGGTTGACCTAGTTTGTAAAGAGGAATTTGGCACGACTGTCTGAGCTTCTTGTTCTCTCTTTCTTCAATCAGATTGGCTCTTTCCCTTTCCTACTTATGAAACTGCTGATCATCCAAGCCTTTCTCTGAGCACAAACTCCCTTCTGGATTGGTTCTTCTTTCATTCCCCTAGCACTGGATAACTCCCTTCTTTACAGAAGAAGATCCCGTAATCATTGCTACTCTTTTTGCAACTTACTATATAAAAAAAGTTTTCTGTACAGCCAATATCTCACATATAGACTCTTCTGTTTTATTTTTCACTGATGTTTTAGACAACTTTATAATAAATAGACTAATTAGAGCAAACCAAAAGAACAAATCCAGCTTTCAAACACCAGGCCATTCATCACTGCTGATGGAATTTTCTTCAAACTGTTTTTAAAGATCCCCACTGTCGTGGTTTAATCTGGCAGGCAGCCAAATACCACGCAGCCGCTCACTCACTCCCTCCCACCCCCCCAGTGGGACGGGGAGAGAATCGGAAGGGTAAGAGTGAGAAAAACTCATGGGTTGAGATAAAGACAGTTTAATAGAACAGAAAAAGGAAAATAATAATAATAAATAATGATAGAATATACAAAATGAGTGATGCACAATGCAATTGCTCACCACCCGCGCTGACTGATAGCCAAGTAGCCATCGGTACTTCCTGGATCATGCCTACCGTTCATATACTGAGCATGACGTCACATGGTATGGAATATCCCATTAGCCAGCTGGGATTGATTATGTTCCCTCCCATCTCATGTACCTAGCTCAGTCAGTAGGCACGGGAGCTGTCCTTGGACTAGGAGGGCACTTAGCAACAACTGAAAACATCAGTGTGTTATCAACATTCTTCTCATACTAAATCCAAAACACAGCACTAGGAAGAAATTTAACCCTATTCCAGCCGAAACCGGGACAGTATCCACCCCTTATTCCATACCATTTACGTTATGCTTAGGTCTCACATTTTTCGATATATTTCAATTAATCACCACTATTTTTTTTTTAATATATACATATATATCTATGCACACACAGATATCATTCCCTTAGTCTACAGACTATCTCTTTAAAATGTCCATTGAGTTCATTTAGTCCACAGCTTTGGGCTCCATCTGTCTTTCAGGGCCAGAGAGATAGTGTGTGGTGTTGGGCTGTTGCATCCTGAAGCCAGTTCTCATTTCGGTACTGCTGCACTCGTTCAGTTCTATCATCGTTGCACTTTGCTCGGTTTCATCAGAGTTAGTTCGTTCTTCATTAATCTGGGTGATTTTCACTGCTATACCATTGATAGCAACCATAGAAATAATGATATACAATATCATATAACAATTGACGTCATAAAATTCAGTTCATTGGTTATTTTCACCCAAAATCAAATCCCCTTGAGGTACACACCGGACTTGCCCATCCTTTCGCATCACCCACCAAGTGCACCCAGGTCCTTGAGCAAAAGCAATCCCATGGATGGGTTTTCCCTTGCCAGAGGCAGGAGTAACCCAGACTGTCTTCCCCAGCATATTTCTTATGTGCACGACAGGGACTTTATCTCCATCTACAGTACGTAAGAGTCTTGGCTGGGCAGGGCCAGCTCGATTAACAGACCCCCTAGTGTTGACTAACCAGGTGGCTTTTGCTAAATGTGTATCCCAATGCTTGAATGTCCCACCGCCCATTGCCCTCAGTGTTGTCTTTAGCAGCCCGTTGTATCGTTCGATTTTCCCAGAGGCTGGTGCATGGTAGGGGATGTGATAGACCCACTCAATGCCATGCTCTTTGGCCCAGGTGTCTATGAGGGTGTTTCGGAAATGAGTCCCGTTGTCTGACTCAATTCTTTCTGGGGTGCCATGTCGCCACAGGACTTGCTTTTCAAGGCCCAGGATGGTGTTCCGGGCGGTGGCATGGGGCACAGGGTATGTTTTTAGCCAGCCGGTGGTTACTTCTACCACGGTGAGCACATAGCGCTTGCCGTGACGGGTTTGTGGGAGTGTGATATAATCAATCTGCCAGGCCTCCCCATATTTATATTTCAGCCATCGTCCTCCATACCAAAGAGGCTTTACTCGCTTGGCTTGCTTGATTGCAGCGCATGTTTCACATTCGTGGATAACCTGTGCAATAGCGTCCATGGTTAAGTCCACCCCTCGATCACGAGCCCATCTATATGTTGCATCTCTTCCTTGATGGCCTGACGCGTCATGGGCCCACCGAGCTATAAATAATTCACCCTTATGTTGCCAGTCCAGATCCACCTGAGCCACTTCAATCTTAGCAGCCTGGTCCACCTGCTGGGTATTTTGATGTTCTTCAGTGGCCCGACTCTTGGGTACGTGAGCATCTACGTGACGTACTTTTACAGCCAGGTTCTCTACTCGGGCAGCAATATCTTGCCACAATATGGCAGCCCAGATGGGTTTACCTCTGCGCTGCCAGTTGTTCTGATTCGACTGCTGCAACCACCCCCACAGGGCATTTGCCACCATCCATGAGTCAGTATAAAGATAAAGTACTGGCCATTTTTCTTGTTCAGCAATGTCCAAGGCCAGCTGGATGGCTTTCACCTCTGCAAACTGGCTCGATTCACGTTCTCCTTCAGCAGTTTCTGCAGCTTGGCGTATAGGACTCCATACAGCAGCTTTCCACCTCCGATGCTTTCCCACCAGGCGACAGAACCCATCAGTGAACAGGGCATATTGCTTCTCATTTTCTGGTAGTTTGTTATACAGTGGGGCCTCTTCAGCACGTGTCACCTCCTCCTCTGGGGATATTCCAAAATCTTTGCCTTTTGGCCAATTCGTGATCACTTCCAAGATTCCTGGGCGACTGGGGTTTCCTATTCGGGCCTGTTGTGTGATCAGTGCGACCCACTTACTCCATGTAGCATCAGTTGCATGATGTGTAGAGGGGACGCTCCCTTTGAACATCCAGCCCAGCACCGGCAGTCAGGGTGCTAGGAGGAGCTGTGCTTCAGTACCAACCACTTCCGAAGCAGCTCGAATCCCTTCATATGCTGCCAATATCTCTTTCTCAGTTGGAGTGTAGCGGACCTCGGATCCTCTGTATCCCCGACTCCAGAACCCTAAGGGTCGACCTCGAGTCTCCCCTGGTGCTTTCTGCCAGAGGCTCCAGGTAGGACCATTCTCCCTGGCTGCGGTGTAGAGCACATTCTTCACATCTTGTCCTGCCCAGACTGGCCTAAGGGCTACTGCCTGAACTATCTCCTGTTTAATTTGCTCAAAGGCTTGTTGTTGCTCAGGGCCCCATTTGAAATCGTTCTTCTTCTGAGTCACTTGATAGAGGGGGCTTACAATCAGGCTGTAATCTGGAATATGTATTCTCCAAAAACCCACAACACCTAAGAAAGCTTGTGTTTCCCTTTTGCTAGTTAGTGGAGACATGGCTGTTATTTTGTTGATCACACTCATTGGAATCTGACGATGTCCATCTTGCCATTTTATTCCTAAAAACTGGATCTCCTGTGCAGGTCCCTTGACCTTACTTTGTTTTATGGCAAAGCCGGCCTTCAGAAGGATCTGAATTATTCTCTCCCCTTTCTCAAAAACTTCTTCTGCTGTGTTGCCCCACACAATGATGTCATCAATGTATTGCAGGTGTTCTGGAGCCTCACCCTGTTCCAGTGCGGTGTGGATCAGTCCATGGCAAATGGTAGGGCTGTGTTTCCACCCCTGGGGCAGTCAGTTCCAGGTGTACTGGACACCCCTCCAAGTGAAAGCAAACTGTGGCCTGCACTCTGCCGCCAAAGAGATGGAGAAGAATGCATTAGCAATGTCAATTGTGGCGTACCACTTGGCTGCCTTTGACTCCAGTTCGTATTGAAGTTCTAGCATGTCCGGCACGGCAGCACTCAGTGGCGGCGTGACTTCGTTCAGGCCACGATAGTCTACTGTTAGCCTCCACTCCCCATTGGACTTTCGCACTGGCCATATGGGACTGTTAAAGGGTGAGTGAGTCTTGCTGATCACTCCTTGGCTCTCCAGTCAACGAATCAGCTCATGGATGGGGATCAGAGAGTCTCGGTTGCTGCGATATTGCCGCTGGTGCACTGTTGTGGTAGCGATTGGTACTTGTTGTTCAACCCTCAACAACCCCACAACAGAAGAGTCCTCCGAGAGACCGGGCAAGGTGGACAGCTGTTTAATTTCCTCCGTCTCCAGGGCAGCTATACCAAAAGCCCACCGGTACCCTTTTGGGTCCTTGAAATACCCTCTCCTGAGGTAGTCTATGCCAAGGATGCACAAAGCCTCTGGGCCAGTCACAATGGGGTGCTTTTGCCACTCATTCCCGGTCAGGCTCACTTCGGCCTCCAATACAGTTAACTCTTGGGATCCCCCTGTCACTCCAGAAATACAAATGGGTTCTGCCCCTTTATAGTTTGATGGCATCAGGGTACACTGTGCACCGGTGTCTACGAGAGCCTTATACTCCTGTGGCTCTGATGTGCCAGGCCATCGAATCCACACAGTCCAGTAAACCCGGTTGTCCCTTTCTTCCACCTGGCCGGAGGCAGGGCCCCTCTAGTTCTGGTCATAGTATCCGCTTCTCACTTTTTGCAAATGTGAGTCAAGAATTCTTTCATTACAGTCCAAAGTAAGATCAGCCCTTCTACTCTGTCTGGGGAACTGTTCACTGGAAACTGGACTGTCATGAGACAGGTTTTTCCTGACAACTGGAGCAGCATTTTTCCTGGGAGAACCCCCTTGTGTGATTGTTTTTCCTTGCAACTCACGTGCACATGCCTCTAGGGTCAAGGTAGGTTTTCCATCCCACTGCCTCATGTCCTCTCCGTGGTCACACAGGTAAAACCACAGGGTGCCCCGTGGTGTGTACTTTCTATATCCTCTCTCTTGAGCAGAAGAATGCTGACTCCTAATGGCTGAGATACTGGTCCATACAGGTGGAGAATAGGACCTATCGTCTTCGAGTTGCTGAACCTTCCGGGACAGTTTCTCCACAGCTGAGACAAGGGAGGAGAAGACACCTTCTTCGTATTCCCGGAGACTGCTAACCACAACATCAACTGTTGGTGCTTCTTCCTCTTTCCAGCACAGTACTGCCAACGTATTGGCATACGACGCTGGTGCGCTCCGTAGTAATTTCTGCCACATGGGTCCCGTGTACTGGACTTCATCTGGATCTTTGGGTGTTCGGACATCGTCCAGGTCACTATAAACCACCTCCAGCACACCTAGTTCTCTCAGGTACTGGATACCTCTCTCCATAGTGGTCCATTTGCCTAGGTGATATATAACATCTTCGTTGAAGGGATACCTTTCCTTCACGCCTGACAGCAGTCGCCTCCAGAGGCTGAGGACCTGTGTCCCTTTTCCAATTGCTTTGTCAATGCCTCCTTCTCTAGCAAGGGATCCCAGCTGTTTGGCCTCCTTCCCCTCTAATTCCAGGCTAATGGCCCCATTATCCCAGCATCGGAGCAGCCAGGTAACAATATGCTCACCTGGACAACGGCTGAAATCTTTCCGCATATCTCGCAGCTCACTCATGGATAGGGATCGGGTGGTTTCCGTCTCGTTTATGAGTTCTTCCTCTTCCTCCTCCTCTCCTCTTGATGTCCCTGCTCCTTCATCATCCCTTTCTAAACGACCTGATCTCCGCTTCCAAGATTTTCTCTTCTGTACGGGCGCAACGGATACCAGCAAGGGTTGGTCCTCTGGTTCAGCTGTAGTGCCTGTTGCTGGGGTTTCGGTAGCTGCAGTGCTTGTCATGGGGGTTGGAGTAACTGTAGTGCCTGTTGCAAGAGTTTGAGTGGCTGCAGTGCCTGTTGCAGGGGTTGGAGAAGCTACGGTGACTGTTACCGGGGTTTGAGTAGCCACAGGGGTTGTCATGGGGGTTGAAGTAGCCGCAGTGCCTGTCGTGGGGTTTTGAGTAGCTACCGTGTCTGTTGCTGGGGTTGATCTCCCGCTGCCCACCGCCCCTGAGACTCACCGCTCCACCCGCCCAGACGAGGCAACGCCGTTTGCCCTCCCTCTTTTCTTGTTCCTGAGGGTTGATCTCTGGATAGTATTCCTGAATGATTGTTTAACCCTAAACAAGGCCTGAACCACATTCAGGATTCATAGCAATATGAACATGCTTGTTTGAACATCCCAAGGATATTCAAAATTCTCAGGGAAGAGTGTGGACATCTTCGTGAAGAGGATAGAAGAAAAAGGAGTTTCTGACAATGTGGAAGGGAAGATGAACAAGTGGGAGAAAGTGTCCCATCCTGTCTCCCCCTTAAATTCATTCTCCGAGGAGAAAAAAGTGCAATTACTAATAATTTCTAAGAGGTGATTCCCGAGGTACAGAAATGATGGCAGTGTCGAGTACAGATACCAGATTAGACTTATGACCAATGATTTTATCACCTCATAAAACAGCAGCAAAATTATAATCTTGGTCCAGTTCCGACTGATGATAAACAGCACAAAAGGGAACACATACTGCAAGCAAGGTATTACATGACCCAACATTGAGAGCCACCCCCATAACTTTGACAGCCAATACATCAACATTGTGACCAATCAATATAACGAATGCTTATAACAATTTTGCCTTAACACACTTTGGTCAGATCTATCGTTATCTCAACTCTTCGAGCCCCACGTTGGGCGCCAAAAAGGACTGGCGTGGTTTAATCTGGCAGGCAGCCAAATACCATGCAGCCGCTCACTCACTCCCTCCCATCCCCCCAGTGGGATGGGGAGAGAATCGGATGGGTAAGAGTGAGAAAAACTCATGGGTTGAGATAAAGACAGTTTAATAGAACAGAAAAGGGAAAATAATAATAATAAATAATGATAGAATATACAAAATGAGTGATGCACAATGCAATTGCTCACCACCCGCGCTGACCGATAACCAAGTAGCAATCGGTACTTCCTGGATCATGCCTACCGTTCATATACTGAGCATGATGTCACATGGTATGGAATACCCCATTAGCCAGCTGGGCTGGCTGTCCTGATTATGTTCCCTCCCATCTCGTGTACCTAGCTCAGTCAGTAGGCACGGGAGCTGTCCTTGGACTAGGAGGGCACTTAGCAACAACTGAAAACATCAGTGTGTTATCAACATTCTCCTCATACTAAATCCAAAACACAGCACTAGGAAGAAATTTAACCCTATTCCAGCCGAAACTGGGACACCCACTGAGGAAAACTCCACAATTTCCACAGGTACATTTGGATTAAATTTAGCATTTGAACATGAAAGAAAATTGGCTGTAGAACTGTATTTTGGGATTATCTTCCCTCAGCAGTTTTAGAGAACTCTGCTAGTTGTTGCAATAGTGATTTTGGTATGTAAACTTTTAGATGCCAAATTTGCAAGCCTTAGTGGTTTCAAAGTTTTAGGAAATACATGCATAGCACAATGAAAAAAGGCTCCCTTAAAACATCTGAATTTTGGCACACAGAACTGAAACATTCAAAATTGTCAATCATTTTGAATTACTAAGATTGACAGTATTGAAAACACATCCCCCAGTAAAAAAAAAAAAAAAAAAAAAAAAATCTTCCAGGAGAAAATGGTGGTTGATGGCAAAGCTTTGGCCACTGGGATAGTTTATCCACTCAGTGAAAACTCTCATTATTAATTATACAGCACACATACGTCAGAGAACCACACAATTAATCAAGCCTGTTTCTATAGCCTCAAGTTGTTCCAGCTGCATGTGAAGGAGGAATATCACTATTTTTAACATTACAAAGTTTGTGTCTAACCAAACTCTTTCTTACAGCAATTTCAGCCTTTATCTTCTTTTTTTTTAAATCCTACACTTGAAAAAGAGATTATCCCTTCCTCTTCGTGTCAGCTTTCTATGGACGTGAATATGGTTTATCATGTCCTTCCTTAGTTTTCTAGGGAAAATTATGACAGTTCTTTTCATCTTTTTTTGTATCTCATATTTACTAGATCATTCGTGTACTTTTTCTTTCTCCTCTCTTCATATCTATCTTAAAACGTAATGCTCAAAATGTTGGAAGTTTTACTCCTTATATTTTACACAGTAAATCACTGTTCATACATTCTCATAGATGTCTTAGAATGTTTGCCTCTTTCTGATATCTAATCAATATGTAGCATTTGAATAGATAATTATTCTGTCTAAGCTTATGAAAATGCACGTGTCCCTACTTAATTTTATCTTTATTTTCCAGTCCATTTCTCCAATTTGTGGAAATAATTTGAAATTCTAATCCTGTCTTTCAGCGTCCTATCTGTCCATCCCTGTTTCATGTCATCTGCAACAATAATCATGCTCTCTATTTCATCAAACAGGTCATTATTGAAACGTTGGGTGCTCTAGTTTGATGCTTGATAAGGTATAATTATTTATCATTATTTTGAAACTAGGGAGGGAATTCTTTATTACTATTGCTCTACAGACTTTTATATCAAACTACTTCAGACAAAGTACACAGGCAAAGCATATACTTGATGTGGATTTACAAATTGGAAAAGGCTAGATACATATCTGAAAGCTATCAAGTTTCCTCCTGTTACCTGAAGCAACTGATGTTCTTCAAAGAGCACAAAGCATGTAGTAACATAATAAGTTTTCAATATTCTCAGGGGAAAAAAAAAGTAGAGAGAATATATAATGATGATACTATAACACATAGTAGTTAGCTAAAGAAGAGCTTATGTTACCAGTCTATTACACTGAACAGTTTGAAAATGTGCCTGGAAATTTCCTAAAGCGTTTTCTGTATTTAATATTTTGTTTTACCAGAACATTAAAAAAGAAAAGAAGTAAAATTTAAATAATTAAACAAAAACCCTTTGGGTGAGACAAATTAAAAAAAGAAAGGGATCGACAGTGAGTTTCCCTTACACTCATTGAATCTTTACATGTGGGACTTTTCCCTGCAGTCTTTTTCTCTAACAGAAATATGTGGGTGCTTCAAACAACAAACTCTACACTATCTCCTCTTGGACTTTGAGAAAATAATTTTGTCACATCAGATTTGACAGTGTATCTGCTTTCTTCTGTTCTTAGGCGTCTCTTAGACTGGTAGTCATATCACCTAACAGTACATATCTATAAAGTCCTGTGTATATCTCAATTAGCTACCCTAAGCTCTATATTCATTTTTTTTTCCCCTCTGGATATGCTCTTTATAGTGTCTTTTAAAAATAAAATAATCTAAGAGACATCTTACAATTATTAAATAAAAATTTCAAAATAATAAAGAAAAGCCAGCCCCACCCAGATTGTGACAGCAAAGTGTTAGTTCTGGAAATGTAAAGTTTAATTTCTCCTTTGTTGTTAAATCATATGGAAAGATTCACACAGGAAAGACAGGTTTTTTTAAACCTTTTCAATCTGCAGACCAAGCATATTTTGCACTGCAGACATAGCTCACTGTAAGCTACTGAAAGTCTATTGAAAATGGGCTTATTTTAAAAAAATAATAATAATTACAGTTTGTGGCCCCTTAGAATCAGTCCAGAGCCCACAAACAGTGTCAAGGAAATGCTATTCACTCAGTCCCCCAAAATGATAAAGCCTGAACTCCTGGTTCACAAGGAAGGTAATGCTGAAATGCACACAGTCCAGAGGAAGAGATGTTCTCAAGAAAATGCAAATGAAAATAGTTGAACAGTTTCCATTATCAGCAAGAAAATGTTATAAATATATCTCCTTTAATGTAATTGATCGTACAAAGTTCAGCATTCAATCAAGATTTGAGAAGTGTCTCTAAAATTATGCACAATCTTAACATACTCATAGCTGCAAACATATCTGAAACACAAGTTTAAGATGAGTTTCAGGTGTACAGCTCCTATTTCAAACATGTGTGGCTGAGTACTCAGCTTCATTCATTGCAAGCCAGCTGTCAGAAAAAAGATTGTTGAAGTCAGTTCAGAAATATCTTAGTTCTCTCAGCCAGATTGAATGTCAGTTGTTTTCCAAAGCAATGAAATTAATAAAAATAATTCTGTGGTAGAGGCAAGCAATGCAGTAAGCTCGGATGTCCTCTTGTTCACTAATCACTCAGTGTCAAAGAGACAAATAAAGGTCTGCTTCATTGGACGCCTGTGTTCCAGCTGATTGCCCTTGCGTAACTCGTACTTACCTAGCTTGGTTGGTTGGTTCCCAAAAGCTCATTAGAAAACTTTGTGCAGGATATGATTCCCAACACGTTAGTTCTTGGTAATGCTAACCATAATAAATTAACAATAAACACTGTTTTGTATTGAACTTAATTACATTCAATTATTAAATTAAAGTTAAATTAAGTTATTAAATTTAATGTCAGCCTAGCATCTGAAGTAAATAGCAATGTTCAATTTATTCTGGAATTTGCTTATGCTGCTAGATGTGTTATGTGAAAGATTAATGTCATTTTCAGCCTTTGATAGAAACACCACTAGTTCTGACTGTACTATTTCTTTTCTTGGGTATATCAGTGGAAAAATTAGTTTTGGAAGTACTTTCATAGCACATCACTGTTAGAGCCCTTTAAATTTCTTTTGTTTCCAGATTTCTTGTAAAAACTATGATTGCTTCTGATACCTTAGTACTCTTGTTTTATATCACTGGGACAATTGGATTGGACACAAATTTCTTTGCATAGTTCACAATCCAAAGCATCCTTATATTTCTTTCCTGTTTTTTGAATCAGACTTTTTGGCAGCTGCAGTTTACTGTTTTATATCTGTAGGTATGTTCTATTAATTTCTCTTCCTTTTATGTTTTTTTCAGCTTCCCACAATTTACATCTTTGTTTCTTTTGCTTTTTTTTTTTTTTTGTTTCATTCAAATCCTGCTTAGAGTCTCTGGTCATGCTTTTCTACTGTCTTTTCCTTAGATCAAAATGTCATCTGTGTAGACCTCAGTAACCTATATGACATCAAAATGTATTGAATTTTTTGGTAAAACACCTTGTGTACCGAACACAGCCCAAATGGCAGTTTGAGAAACAGTGTTTCCCAGAGGGGCTGTTGAATGTGCACAATATATCCTCTGTTTTTCTAAGGGCAGATAGCATAACCCTGGTGACGTACGAAGCATAAAAAATATATTTATTTGGCATCAGCCATCACCTCCTGGTCATCTCCCCTTCGAAAGCAGAAGAAAATCTTAACATACTTAATTCTTTTGGTTTTTGTTTACAAGCTGACAATTCTGTCAAAAATCTATCAATTCTGACAATTTTTCCTACAATGGCCAACAACTATATGTACTCTAGTAGTTTGATACACAGTGATTTCCAGAGCAATATTCTCATTCTAACCTTACACAGAGGAACTGTGGCAAGGTTATGAAATAGGAGACATTTAGCCTTCTTCACTACTCTTCTAGATTGCTGTATTTCTCAATCTTTGGAAGACCTATTCAGACAGTTCCTCAGGTGTGACGTTATCTGATTCTTTGCAGTGAATGTACTCTTGATTAGGCACAGGGTATGAAACATCTTCATTTTAATAAAATTTCTTTTAATATGAAAAATCCTCCAATATTGGCACACTATAAGTTACACACATACGTTTGTTCATATGTATAATTCATATATACCTTTAATGAAATTAAGCTCACAATTGTCAGTTCTGATTTTTCCCTTTTTTTGTTCTTTTTTTTTCCCCCAATTTCTCTATCACTGGTGGTTCACAGACTCATTTTTCCCTTGGATTTCCACCTTAAAAGTAAAAATGTTTGATTTACTTTCTGGTCAGTAGCACATTCATCTTCTGCCTGTAGTCTTGCTATTTGTTCTAAAGAAAAATTCCTCTAAGCTAATTGGACTGCTATATTATGAGACTGCTGGTCTTTGCAAATGTCTCAAAATAATCTAATAAATTCTCATGTTTATATTGTGTTTCACAATGCTTGTATTTTATTTCTGAATAATGAGTATTATCATGTTTGGAGTGATTACATCAGTATCTGACATTTCTTAGTATTTATGAGCTCTTTTGTGGCCTTTGCTTGCTTGACAGTCTTTCTCATGCTGCTTTCTCTCTGATTTCAAATTAATCCATTTTATCAAAGCTAGAGTGCAACTTTTGGGTTAAAATGAGTGATCTTTTCTGCTTTGGAAATTGTAATTGCCCTCTGTAACACCTTTCTCCCTCGGCTCACGGCCTAGACAGGTACACTCTTCGCTGGGTAAAAAACTGGCTGGATGGCCAAGCCCAGAGAGTTGTGGTCAACGGAGTTAAATCCAGTGGGCAGCCGGTCACGAGCGGTGTTCCCCAGGGCTCAGTACTGGGGCCAGTCTTGTTCAATATCTTTATCAATGATCTGGACTCAGTAAGTTTGCAGATGACACTAAGCTGGGCGGGAGTGTTGATCTGCTCGAGGGTAGGAAGGCTCTGCAGAGGGACCTGGACAGGCTGGATCGATGGGCCGAGGCCAACTGTATGAGGTTCAACAAGGCCAAGTGCCAGGTCCTGGACTTGGGTCACAACAACCCCAGGCAACGCTACAGGCTTGGGGAAGAGTGGCTGGAAAGCTGCCCAGAGGAAAAGGACCTGGGGGTGCTGCTTGACAGCCAGCTGAACATGAGCCAGTAGTGTGCCCAGGTGGCCAAGAAGGCCAACGGCATCCTGGCCTGTATTAGGAATAGTGTGGCCAGCAGGAGTAGGGAGGTGATCGTGCCCCTGTACTCGGCACTGGTGAGGCCGCACCTCGACTACTGTGTTCAGTTTTGGGCCCCTCACTACAAGAAGGACATGGAGGTGCTGGAGCATTTCCAGAGGAGGGCAACGAAGCTGGTGAAGGGCCTGGAGCACAAGTCTTATGAGGAGCGGCTGAGGGAACTGGGGTTGTTTAGCCTGGAGAAGAGGAGGCTGAGGGGAGACCTCATCGCGCTCTACAACTACCTGAAAGGAGGTTGTAGTGAGGTGGGTGTTGGTCTCTTCTGCCAAGTAACTAGCGATAGGATGAGAGGAAATGGCCTCAAGTTGCGCCAAGGGAGGTTTAGATTGGACATTAGGAGAAATGTCTTTACTGAAAGAGTGGTCAGGCCTTGGAACAGGCTGCCCAGG
Organism: Calonectris borealis; assembly: GCF_964195595.1. Classification (NCBI taxonomy): domain Eukaryota; kingdom Metazoa; phylum Chordata; class Aves; order Procellariiformes; family Procellariidae; genus Calonectris; species Calonectris borealis. The sequence continues at coordinate 184,001,240 of NC_134312.1, forward strand.
GAAGTGGTGGAGTCACCATCCCTGGAAGTATTTAAAAGACGTGTAGATGAGACCCTTAGGGACATGGTTTAGTGGACATGGTGTGTTGGGTTGACAGTTGGACATAATCATCTTAGAGGTCTTTTCCAACCTGTATGATTCTATGATTCTATTCTATGATTCTTTCTCACCAAATTTATCTGTCATAGATAGATTCATAGCTTGGTCTCAAATTTTGAAAGAGCTGCAAATTGCATTTTTAAACAAACATTTTCTGTTAATTTGATAATATTATTATTAATGTTACCTTTCCAATACATTCCTGTTGTTGTCAATGCCCACTGCTGACATATATTGCGTAAGAAGTTCTTCAGAGTCCTCTTTACTTCTGGAGTTTCAAAACTGTTGCACATTGTAGTTGCCCTAGATTTTCAATAAAGCTGTTTTGCTGATTTCTCCCCTATAACTGTGCTCCAAATCAAGGAATAACAGAGCGCTGCTTCAGTTAGTGTTTGACTTCTACCTTATCATTACTGCAAAATCTCAGCTATTGCAGTACAGAAAACACATTTCTATCTGTCTAGCTTGTGCTAGAGGTGAGAATAAGAAAAAGGTGCCACAAATATTTTCACTGCTTTTTATTGCATTTAAATGCTGGTTGGATGCTGATGGGCAAAGCTTCCAGATGAGCCATTATTTTACACACATACAACATGCTGCTGTCACATAGGAGGTAATTTTAAGGAATTCACAGGAATACTACTCTCAAATATGTGAATCTTGTTTAGATTTACAAGCAATGTTTGTATTGCAATTAAAAACAAAGAGATTTTGTTTGTTTGTTTGTTTTCTGTAAAAAACAAAAAGCAAAACCCATCCATTTAAGCCCTCTCCTTTCCAAACAATATTTTATTCCCAGTTTCATGCTTGCTTTATTTATGAAAGAAGACCTTAAATTTGAGGTAAAGATTCAAAGTCCTCTCAGGCCTCCAGTTGTTGCAGATCAAAAACCCAGACTGAAGGGGAAAAGAGGGAGAGGGACTCTCAAATGAAATGAAAGAAGAGACATAACTTACAGGACAGAGAATGCAAGACATCGATATATCCAGTAAATTCCATTTTCTTCATTTTTGCTTTTACATTTTAGTATTTTTCATTGTAGATATCCTATGTCTTTGAACTCTCACATTTTTTTATGAAGTATATCAGTCTTGTCTCTCTGAACATTCTTTCTGCTGTTTTTTCTTTTTCCTTTTTTTTTTTTTATATATGAAGAGAAAAGCAGCATTAAGCTATGGTGACTGCTTGTGCTGGTTTTGGCTGGGATAGAGTTAATTTTGTTCATAGTAGCTAGTATGGGGCTGTGTTTTGGATTTATGCTGAAAACGATGTTGATTGATAATACAGGGATGTTTTTGTTATTGCTAAGAAGTGCTTAGACAGTCAAGGCCTTTTCAGCTTCTCATGCTCTGCTGACTGAGAAGGCTGGAGATACACAAGAAGCTAGGAGGGGGTACAGCTAGGACAACTGACCAAAACTGGCCAATGGGATATTCCATACCATATTATGTCATGCTCAGTATATAAACTAGGCAAAATCTATCCGGGGGCCCGCTGCTCAGGGACTGGCTGGGCATCTGTCCGCAGGTGGTGAGCAATTGTTTTTGTTTTTTTTTTTCCTCATTTGCATCACTTGTCCTTCTTGGGTTTTATTTCTCTCTCTTTTTGTTAACTTTCTTTTCATTACATATTATTACTATTATCATCATTATATTTTATTTCAATTATTAAACTGTTCTTATCTAAACCCATAAGCGTTCTCATTTTTACTCTTCCGATTCTCTCCCCCATCCCACTGAGGGGGAGTGAGCAAGCGGCTCGGTGGTGTTTAGCTGCCTGTTGGGTTAAACTACAAAACTGCTAGAAGCTGAACTGGGTAATTCTGGAGGGGGAGGTATTAATAGATTCATTAGAATATGAGAGTTTGAATGCTCTGTAACATGAAGGGTTCATCTCACATTCACCAAACAGTTTTGAATCTCTTTCTCCCTAAAATGGACAGTCCTAAAAGTTCCATTATTGCCAAATAATTCATGTTCATGTTGAAATATTTTAAATAAATTATATTTATGCTTATTTTAATAAATATATAAAAATAAAACTTTTCATTTAATCAAAAGAGTATTGTAGGGATTTTCATTTTATCAGGAAAAAAAAAAAGAAAAATTTGGTTTGAGCCAAACTGAAACAAATCTAGTTGGTTTAGTTTTTCAAATTGAACTGCTGTACTTGCCCCTCCCCCTCTGAACTGTTTATACAGCTTTAGAAGTAAGCTGCAAATGTTCTTTATGAGCTTTAACAGTGACCAGATAAGTAGGGGAAATTCTGTCTTTTGCTGAAGCTCATTCGTATCTTCAGATACCACTAAACTCTCCTTGCAGAGATATTTCTTATCTCTGACTTATACATGCAAAGAACAAATACTTGACATGGAAAAACTCCAGATTCCACTAAAGAGAAATTAGCTGACTTTTTCTGGGGGGGAACAGGTTGGCACTGGTAGTGTGGGGTTGTCCTGGTTTTTGTTTGTTTTTTCAGAGAGAGTATCCAATCCAATCCATCAATCAAAGAAGATATTTTAAGAATGTAAAAGGTATTCCTTTGGCAAGTGGTTTTATCCTTCACCCCTCCCCCAATAATCATATATTGTTCAATCAGGAAAACAAGTTAATGCATCCCAGCATGACTTTAAGTGTCTAAGGCCTTCTAAAAATTCGGACATGTTGCTTCTCTTTATTCTAGCTCCATAAACCGTTGGTCTACAGTCTCAAGGTTTGGTGTTTCAGCAGAGAGTGAACATAAGAATGAAGAACTGGAGGTTTCATTTAGTTCAATTCTCTTCTAATCCCATTTCTTGCAATCACAGTCAATGTGTAATGTCATATGTTCATTTCTATACTTCAACCTACAACACACTTCCATGAACATCCTACAAAAATTCATACTGCTATGTAAAACAGGAAAACGAAGAAATCTCCATTAAATAGGAAGGAAAAAAACAGAGGTAAAGAGTATTGTTAATGTCTATTGTTCTTGCACTTCATCAGAAAATATATCCATTCTAAGAAGTAGACCATATCATATGCTGTAGAGACAAGTGACAAATTTCTAAAAATCTCTGACAGTCTGACCTGCTGGCAACACTTTGCCTAATGCAGTCCAGGATACCATTTGTCTTCTTTGTGGCAAGGACACATTGCTGGCTCTTGGTCAACTTGGTGTTTACTAGAACCTCAAGAGCTTTTTCTGCCAAACAGCTTTCCAGCTGGGCAACCCCCAGCATACATTGGTGCATGGGGTTGTTCCTCCCCAGGTGCAGGACTTTTTGCATTTCTCCTTGTTGACCTTCATGAGGTTCCTGTCAGTCCATTTCCCCAGCCTGTTGAGGTCCCTCTGGATGGCAGTACAGCCCTCTGGAGTATCGGCCAATTCTCCCATTTTTGTGTCGTCAGCAAACTTGCTGGAGGTGCACTCTGCCCCATCATCTGGATCATTAATGAAAATGTTAAACAGGACTGGACCCCATATTGACCTATGGGGTACGCTGCTGGTTACCAGCTCCAACTGGACTTCATACCACTCTGGACCCAGCCATTCATTCAGTTTTCAATCTGCCTCACTGTCTGCTCATCCAGTCCATATATTAACAACTTGTCTATTGAGGACCTTATGGGAGACAGTGTCAAAGACTTTTAGTTTATTAAGTTGGTCAAGCATGATTTCCCCTTGGTGAATCCATGCTGACTACTCCTGATGATTTTCTCATCAGGTTTCTAGGATTATCTGCTCCACCAGTTTCATGGTTTTTTGCCTCCTCAGTATCTTCTCTCAAACACTCTCAACTTGGCCATTTTTACTCTGGTTTGAGGACCCTTATGGCTTAAGGACATAAGAAGCACCCTACTACATGCCCTCCATGCCAATGGCCTTCCCGTCCAGTATCCTATCATCAGCACTGGCAAAAGGAGAGGTGATTTAGGGTGACTTCACAAACCTGCATTCACTTTATAGTACCCCAGGCTCTGGAATTGCTGTATTAAGGATAATAGAGCATTCTTCCTTGCTTAGTTTATTTAGTATCCATGTAAAAAATCAATTTAATTTTGTTTTTCCATCTTTTTGGCAGCTTTCCAAATGTTTTCTGGAGTTGAAATAAAAAAGCCGTTCAAACACTAATGATATCTTTATGATGAAACTCTGTTGCTACAACTAAATGGCAGAAAATATGGCCTGCTAGATGTGTAACATGGAGTTAGGATTTTTCTGACGGCTTCCAGCTATACAAAGAACCAATATAGCATGAAAATTACCCACAAATAAAAGTATCTCTAAAATAATGAAATCAACATCAATCTATAGTTTAGGATTGGTTCTTCTATATGTGGGAGAGAAAGTATCTTACTAAGAGCCAATGTATCAACTTAATAATAATATGACAACATTTTTGGCTATCGGGGAAGATTTCCTGGAAATTCAAATAATTTAAATATAAGAGAAAATTAAGTTTGTGGATTAAGTGCAAAAGGTGAAGATTTCAAACGTTTTTTTGGTTATATTTTCTCTATTTTTTAAAAACCCTTATTTTCTTCTTCTTGCATGCTATTCATCTTTGTCCTTGCTTTCTTTCATATTGTTGTTTTTTTTGTCTTTCATTACAAAGCTCAAGGATAGCATGTAATAAGAACATTAATCTCTTGTAAGTAGAGTCACTGGGCCAAATTGGTCAATTCAATTTCCACTAACTCAACATTTAACAATTTAAACACGTGAGATTTCTTTATCCTTACATCACAGGTCAGAGAAGAATTCAGTTTAATGTATTATTTCTTTTTATTTTACCACAATTTATTTACTCAATATTTTATCTATAATCCCAAATAAAAATATTGAAAAAATTGTAAAATATTGTAAAAAAGGGCAAACACTGTCTTTGAAATGGTAGTCCCTTTCTGAAACATTAACCCCAATTGGGGAGGCAGTCAATAATGGAGCTAAAAAGAAGGAACCTTTATCATATGAAAACGAAAAAGTAATAACTTCAAATCTTCTAATCAGCAATTTACAATTCATATGATAATGCTAACTGTATCTGGCATAGTAGTTGTAATTTAAAAGCTTTTTCATGTAGTTATCTGTAAGTTTTCATCAAATTATATTTTGAACTAATTTGCTCTCTTTCAGAGACAAAAACAAAATATTGATTAGTTATGTGCAATTTTCCTCCTTGCTTTGCAAAATAATTTATTTTCCATATTCTATTACATTTCTTCATTGCAAAAGGTGTATTTTTTTGAAATATCTTTGGAAATATTTGAAAATATTCCTAGTAAAAATGTGGAGTAATCTTTTTGAGATATTTCTGTAAAATGTTAATGGATATTCTACTCGTCAGCTGCTGAAGGTGTAAGTCACATGTTCAGTAGCTTAAGTGATGTGTTTATTTGCTTTGAATTACGGATGGCTCATGCTGTTGGTTATGCACTGATTGCAGAGAAATGATGAGGACTTTTAGCACTCTGGCTAATGTAACCAGCCTGCAAAATCTGCCAAGGATCCCTGGCAGAACAGGGTATCTTGAATGATCAGCGCCTAAGTGTCTTAAAGGAACTCTTATTTGCATATGACAATATGGCATTTTCTCAGAACAACAGGTATATCAGCATTTTTCATTCTTCTATCACACAGTGGAAAGAAGATTTTTTTTTTTAAGTTTTACGCAGTTGATTGAAAGTATCCCTACTTCCTCATGGGACCTATTATTTCTAAGTGTCATTATCAACATGTTAACTGTCTTTTAAAATCTTCTCTAAGTGCTTTCTGAAGGTTTTAAGGCCATAAGTCATAAGACTGCTGAGTACATGCATTAGATCGTGAATAAGACCACAGCGGTTGATGTATCAGCCATGGACACCTCAGCAGATTTAGACTCGACAGCAAGAGTTCACTTAGCAGGGCTTTGAAACATAGTGGAAAGTAGGCTCACCTGAATAGCAAAACTTGATTATTTCAAGGTAGAGATGTGAAAAATTTTTCCAAATTCAGCAGCCCATAAACAAAGCCACAATAGCCACAGCCTACAGAGCCTCATTACCTTGTATGTTAGCATGCTCAAGGGGAGACTGAGAATGAGGTCTGTGTGATGGAGATAGAGTGGTGAAGAGGTTATCTGTGAGCAGGAGAGGCATTTCAGAGAGGAACAGATGTGGATGATTTAAAAAAAAAGTGAGGTTATGACTATCAAAATTTTCACAGAAACTCTTGCTTGGATACGAAGGAGCATAGGGAGACTGGGATAAATAACTGGGAATTTCTTCAGAAAGTTTGCATTTATTTATGTACGTTAAAATCCATATTTTTTTCAAAATTTTATGCAAAATTATTTTAGCTATTATTATTTGTGAGAAGATAATTTTAAATATTTTTTCAGAATAGATGTAAAAATGTTAACTGACTTGGTATACACATTCATAAACACACACATATCTGCGCACACACAGAATCATAGAATTATAGAATCATAGAATCATTTAGGTTGGAAAAGACCCTTAAGATCATTGAGTCCAACCGTGAACCTAACACTGCCAAGTCCACCACTACACCATGTCCCTAAGCGCCACATCTACATGTCGTTTAAATACGTCCAGGGATGGTGACTCAACAACTTCCCTGAGCAGCCTGTTCCAATGCTTGACAATGCTTTCAGTGAAGAAATGTTTCCTAATATTCAATCTAAAACTCCCTTGGCACAACTTGAGGCCATTTCCTCTTGTCTTATCACTTACTGCTTGGGAAAAGAGGCTGACATTGCACCTCGCTATAACCTCTTTTCAGGTAGTTGTAGAGAGTGATAAGGTCTCCCTTGAGTCCCCTTTTCTCCAGGCTAAACAACTCCAGTTCCTCAGTTGCTCCTCATATGACTTGTTCTCCAGACCCTTCACCAGCTTTGTTGCTCTTCTTTGGATGCACTCCAGCACCTCAATGTCTTTCTTGTATTGAGGAGCCCAAAACTGAACACATTATAAGCCAGTGCCGAGTACAGGAGGACAATCACTTCCCTACTCCTGCTGGCCACACTATTTCTGATACAGGCCAGGATGCCATTGGCCTTCTTGGCCACCTGGGCACACTGCTGGCTCATGTTCAGCCGGCTGTCAACCAGCACCCCCATCTAGTGAAGAGTCTGGAGAACAAGTTTTATGAGGAGCGGCTGAGGGAACTGGGACTCTTGGTCTCTTCTCTCAAGTAACTAGCAATAGGATGAGAGGAATGGCCTCAAGTTGCGCCAAGGGATGTTTAGATTGGACATTAGGAAAAATGTCTTTACTGAAAGAGTGGTCAGGCCTTGGAACAGGCTGCCCAGGGCAGTGGTTGAGTCACCATCCCTGGAGGTATTTAAAAGACGTGTAGATGTGGCGTTTAGGGACATGGTTTAGTGGCATGGTGGTGTTGGGTTGACGGTTGGACTGGATGATCTTAGAGGTCTTTTCCAACTTTAATGGTTCTATGATTCTATGATTCTATGATCTCTTCCCCCTCTTGAGACAGATGTACCCCAATGTGTCGCCAGCAGGCCTGGTGTCATGTAGACTGACCCATGATCAAAATACCCAAAATTCTGCCAGTGACACCAGACTCGGAGCCAGGTATTCATCTGCTGGCTCTTCCTGTTTCTTCCCTCATCATCTCCTGCAACTGGAAGGATAGAGAAGAACACTACTTGTGCTCCTGACACCTTAACCTGTCGGCCCAAGGCCCTGAAGTCTCTCTTGATTGCCCTCGGACTTCTCGTTGCAACTTCATTGCTGCCTTCCCGAAAAAGCAATAATGGATAATAATCTGAGGGCCGTATCAGAGTATGAAGCTTTCTCTTCACACCTTTAACTCGGGCCCCAGGGAGGCAGCAGACTTCCCTGAGAAGTGGGTCCGGTCTGCATATTGGGCCTTCTGTTCCCCTCAGGAGAGAGTCTCCTATGACAATGACCTGTCTTTCTTTCTTTATGGAAGTGGTTTTGATGCAGGGCGTAGGCCAACTTAACCTCAGCGACATCTACAAGCTAGATGAACCATCGTCCTCGCATTGTTTGGTTCCACTTGCAGAGCCTCGGAACCTGTTGTGCAAGGGCACCGGGGAAGGTGGGGTAGTCACAGAGGAGATGCGCCTGCTGCGCCGGGCAGGAACTTGTCACCATTGCCCCCTATCCCTTAAGTCCCTGTGTTCAGCCAGGCGGAGAGAGGACAGGGAATTCTCCGTGTCATGCGCCCTGTCTGCCTGTGGGGCCTGTCTCAGGGAAGGCAGGGTGCCATTCCAGCAGTCTGTCTCTCTTTCTCGCACTCCCTGATGCTCCTCAACCTACTCACCTCCTCCCGGAGCTCTGTCACCAAGTAGAGGAGTTTCTCTGCCTGGGCGCAGCTCCCACAGACCTGCTCCCTGCTGCCATCCCGTCCTGGCGTAAGAGCAGGGCACAGCTGCAGCCTGGCACTGGGGCAGCACCGTGTTCCCTCCGGAGCTCTCTCTGGGAAGCTGCGTGGTCATGGTGGGTACAGAGTTTACAGAGGACACGGTCTCCTGCCAGGTTGATATATCATTGCTCCCTGGTCGAGCAGGCTGAGTTTCAGCGCCCTTCCTGCGCACCCTTCCATGCGAACTGCTGCACAAACCGCTGCGCCATGCCCTTGCTGACGTGCCACGCCCTGTTTGCCCACCCTGTTCAGAGCACTCCCCAGGGGCTTCTTTTATAGAGCGGGCAGGGCTTGACCACCGTTGCTCCTGGTCCTGCCGCTGTGGCATGAGCTGCCGGCTCCTGACAGGTCTCTGGGCTCCCCCTGAGGTTCCCCTGGTTTGGGAACCCCCTGTGCACTGTGCTGGAGCGCTCCGCTGCGCATGCTGCTGGCATCAGAGCTGCTTGTCTTGGTGACTGAGTGACATACACCATCCCCCTTTAAAATACCTAGGTCATGACCATATAAAATCATAGAATGATTCGGGTTGGAAGGGACCTTTAAAGTTCATCTAGTTCCAACCCCCCTGCCATGGGCAGGGACATCTTTCACTAGATAAGGTTGCTCAAAGTCCCGTCCAACCTGACCTTGAACACCTCCACTGATCCACAACTTCTCTGGGCAACCTGTGCCAGTGTCTCACCATGCTCCTCTTAAAGCATTTCTTCCTTATATCCAATCTAAACCTACGCTCTTTCAGTTTAAAACTGTTGCCCATTGTCCTGTCACTATAGGCCCTGGTAAGAAGTCTCTCTCTATCTTTCTTATAAGTCCCCTTTATGTATTGAAAGGCCATAATAAGGTCTCCTCGGAGCCTTCTTTTCTCCAGGCTGAACAACACCAACTCTCTCAGCCTTTCTTCATAAGAGAGGTGTTCCAGCCTTCTGACCATTTTTGTGGCCTCCTCTGGACCTGCTCTAACAGATCCATGTCGGTCTTGTGCTGGGGGCTTCAGAGCTGAATGCAGCACTCCAGGTGGGGTCTCACCAGAGCAGAGTAGAGAGGGAAAATCACCTCCCTTGACCTGCTGGCCACGTTTCTTTTGATGCAGCCCAGGATATGAATGGCTTTCTGGGCTGCAAGTGCACATTATCGGCTCATATCCAATTTTTCATCTACGAGTATCCCTAAGATCTTCTCTGCAGGGCAGCTCTTAATCCGTTCATCACCCAGCCTGTATTGATATTGGGGATTGCCTTAATTCAGGTGCTATGGTTATTACTGTGTGTAGCTTATTTCCATCCTTGACTGAAAAACTGTTGGCTTAGCCATTCATCCCACCGCCTTCTGTCTGTGTTACGGTTTGAATTTTGACAGGTTTGAAGTTCATCCTGATTTACAGCATAGAATTGTAATCTCAGTATTGAGAGACATAATTTTGATTACACATTAATAAAAAAATAAGAATGCATATTTGCTTCTACCTAATTGTGCAGCTTAAAATCTGACATATAAGAAAGTATACCCTGGGTAAGTCATGATTTACTCTTAAACAGGGTAAAAATGGTTCTCAAGACTGTCCAAAGATGGAAGGAAATTTAATTTGGCTGCCGTATGTAATTCTCTAATACTTGGCTTTGTTTTTTCATTTTATCAAAAATGATGGGGTTATCTTACTAAATTTATTCAGCTAAGACTTAGATATCTAATTTTTAGACACATTAGGCTGTCTTAATAATGAAGAGGATATGATGATTCAGCTAGTCTAGGTTGATATAGCAATCTGCAGTGTGGGTAGTCGCATAATCTTCTAAGCCAACTTGCAGTTTTGGTTCTGTAATATAGAGCTGGGTAGTGCTACGCAAACAAACCACTTTACAAATAAAAAAAACATTTCTAACTATTTTTCACTAAACTATCATGGATTTCTGCTCCAATTTCATCCAGCAGTCCTTTTATTTCCATGTATCTATGTCTTTGTTCTATTTTTATTCCTTACAAATGAGATACAAGAGTAAGGTCTCAGGAAGTCTTCTTCAGCACTACAATCATAATAATCACATCATCTGTTTCTCCTTCCTGCTTGTATTTCAAGAACCATCTTTATAAGTTTGTCATGCACCAAAGCACAACTTGGTATAAACAGAGAAATAGAGGCACAGAAAATACTGATAAAGATAAATAAGGCATTTTCTCAGATTTCTCAGGCTGAGACTGTTATTGAGGGAGTTTTTAATCTTTGCTCTGCGTGATGCTAGCTATGTCCCCTTCCTCCCTCTTCCCAACAAGATCATACACTAGGGCTTCTGCAAGAAATAGAGAGGAAGAGAAAGGCATTGCAAGAATGAAGGGGTACAGACAGGCTATTCTTCAAGATTGTCCTGAGGTTCTACTGCTTAAGGTTGTACACTTTTAAGGAGCGGAGACAAAATCCATTTTCTTCTTCCATCCTTCCCTATAGGAAAATGTTCTGGAGGAAAAATTTTTCGTTACCACATTTGGAATTAGGAGGAAGTTTTCTTATTTTCTTAGACACTTTTGAACTATTAGTGCAGAATGTGGAACATTTGCTACCTGTGTACGAATGAATACTGATAATCAGAAATAGGCTGTTAATACTGCAGATAACTTCAGAGTGATTACTGGAATAATCTTCTTCTTGAGAAGAAAAAATAGTCCAGGATTTTTTCACATACCTCAGTATGTGGTGCTTGGTTTTGTTTCAGTATACACAATGTAGGGAGATTTCTGTTTAAGATTAGCTGAAGACAGCTGAAGACATCTTAACACCTATCTTTTTTTTTCCTTCTTTTTTTTTTTTTTTTATTATCCAGTAGTATCATATGAACAGTGAAATATTAACTCTCATGATCTTTAAATGTACCTTGTAGATAGTATGTGAGGGCAGAATTGGGACTTAAACAAATGAATTGAATTAAATTAAATGGCAATAATGTTAAATTTCTTACATAAATTTGGTAATAGCCATTTGAATTCAAACCAAGGTTGTGCAGTTCACCAGACCTTGCGGCTTGCAATACTGTTGTATACTCAAAATATCACTACACTTAAATTAAAATTGTGATCTCTACAGAAAATATGGTAAAATATTATTTTGTTTGGGTTGTTATTGGGGTTTGTTTGTTTGTTTAATATTATCATTATAAATTTTACAGATAACTTTCAGGCTGTTTAGACATATAATCCTTTTTTTTTTCTCATGTAAGGGCATTAGATAACGAGCTTTCAAAGAGAACAACTTTATGCAATTAAGTTGCAGCACACGATAAAAATCTCGTTAGCTATTATCCATAGCGAGACACAGAAGTATGTTTATTCTACAGTTAAGCTAAACAGTAAGTTAACATTTATCATAATTTCCCTGTGTTTTACACTATTTATAACACTCAGGATGAATTAATATTGTGATGTAAGTGGTTCCAGAAAATGAAGTAATTTATACTGAAAATCAGAAACACAGAAGAAAAAGTTTTTTAAACTGAACAAGTTTGGTGTTTAAAATAATTACACTGACAGCTATGAATTTAGGCATCCTAATTCTAGGTTTAATTGTATTTATTATTTTATTAATTAGATGTATTTAGTGATTCATTAAATGTATAATACATATCTAAAAAAAAATCTGTGTTCAACTCAAATAGTAGTAGCCTTGAAAATATAATCAATGGGTTGACAACTTGCTGAACTAACATTTAAATTTTCGTCTCAACCAAAATTAAATGTTTGATTTTTGGCTCCAGAATGCATGCAATATACATAAAACAACCTGGTGACGCCAAATCCGGATTTAAGAGTTGAGTTACCTGAACACATTTACAAAACTTTTATTTCCTGCGTTTATTTCTTAGCTGACCAAGCAGAAAACCCTGAGTAACTGGCCACTGTTTAGTAAATAGTTCTGTAATCAGTTGCTTAGTTGACACATAGGAAAATAAAGTCTGATATTGATGTCCCTGTCTGTAATGCCAAGATCTGACCTTGTGTTTCACTGAAGAGAGAGTAGTTCTTATTAGGAGTGATTAAATAGTCTATGGGAATAACACAGTTCAAGATTAAGACTTATATTTAGATGTGTCTACATAAGTGTCTATTTTTAAGCTAAACATCTAAACTTCTTCTATAAAACACAGGTTTACTATAAACATCTGTAATCCTGTGACATATATGCCAGCCTGTTGAGAATATCGGAGAAATACCCTATGGCATCTGAAATAGCAGTAGAAGCCTAAGTTCAAGCAACTGAATTGAGCCTGTAGTCAGTCCAGGCAATGTAACTCAGGAAGAATTCAGCTCATCTTAAACTAGATAGTTAGAGCCTTCATGTCTAGTGTAATTTTAGACTCTTCGGGGTGTTTGACACATCCATAGAGTTAGGAAATATGACAGGGGATATCTAGGGAACTCATGCCTTTCTGGAGTAGCAGCTGGAAGCCAAGTGAGAAACCCCAAGGCATCTCAAGTAGTGCTCAATGTCTGTGTGTGTGCAGTTACATTGAGCCATAAATAGATCTCCACTGTGTTTAGACACTTAGTTTAGTAGTAACTCATGTATGTAAGTGTATACACATCTAGCTTATTGCTACATGTAAACCCTTCCATTTATGTGTCCTGATCCTGAACTGAATCTTTCTCTAAGTTTTTTCATTTCATAAAAGAAACAGTGAAGGAAGAGTCATAAATTATATTATTAAGTGAATAAAGAATGTGTTTTTCTCAAAACGCAGGAGCTGGAGTTCATCAAATAAAGTTTTTAAGATGGTAAATCCCAAACAAAGTAGTAATGTGATTTTAACACATTGCTTAATTAAACCGCAAGTTCATTGCCAGAGTATTTTTCTTTCAAAATCTGATCAAAGGAATACATAAAGAAAAGGCTCATCAGAGGCATTTAAACATATTAATACTGATATACCTTCTACTTTAAATCACAGATTGTAGGTGGTGAAGAAGCACACCTGGAAGGAATGCACTGCAGTTTATCTTTATCTTATACTTCAATATCTTATGCTTGTCAACAACCTGGACCTGTACTGTAACTCAGTGTGCCTGTTGTTAAGTTCCTATCTCCCATATCATGTTGCAATACCCAAGCCATCAGGCTGTCTTATTGGATTATTTATGTAAAAAAAAAATATGTTATGCTAATGAGAATGATCAGCTAATTTTTTTCATCAGTGGTTAGGAGAGTGGGCATTTTAGTGGGACCACCACCATTGAATTGTTTCTTGTTCGTTTGTTCATTTGTACAGAGTGCAACCATTCCAACAGACACCAGTGGGAGAGTCCTGGCTAGAGATAGCCAATGGTGTTAGAACAGTTCCTTTTAAAGCAGGACATTGAAACTTGAGCGCTTTTATGAATCAATAAGGTTAAGGAGCTGAGTCTAACAAACATTCACAACCTTTCAACAACACTAGTCTGCTCTCCATAGTTTTCTGGATTTTTACTGGAATCTGTACCATGATTTTGGAAAACACTTTAATGGAATAGCTTGCTATCAAACCAGAATATTTCCTAGATGAAGAGAATAGGCAAACTTAAATAAGCCTGAAATAGTCTATTCTATCCTAAATAATCCACATTTTCAAAAGACAGCCTTCTCGTCAGAACATTCCTAATTAACTTTTACACAAGAACCTAATTTGCCACAAAAGTTCAGACACTGATGTGATGCAAAGATTAGGTGTCATAATTGTGCCATATATTTGCCTCATCTAGGAAACTATACTTTCTTGCTTGTTGGTACAAGGCAGGTGAGTTCTGGAAAAGAGTTAGGCATGATTCAGTTACTTAGGCATAGGCATATGCATAGGCATCTAGTACCATTTCAAACACCCTTGGTGCCTCAGGCATTTATTCATATGGGGCTGTCAAGCCTTAGAGGAACCCCACATCTGGAGCAGATTTTGGAGGCCAGACCTCAGGGCAAATCAAATGACATCAATGTCTGTGTATGGTCTACAGATTCAAGACATGTTTGGAGGGGATATCAGAATTAATGTGCATCCTTCTTATAGGATCACTTTCAGCACCACTGTAATGGCGGTTCTCAACATGCAGGAGCAGATGTCTTCAGAGAAGAAATGGAAAGACTATTTTTTTCTGCAGACTACCAATTTAAACAACAAGCTGCAATTTATTTTTTCTATTTTTTTTTCTGCTGTCAGCTACTGTTTGCTGTTTCAATTCTCAATATGCATGCCCTTTACTTTTTCTAGCTGTGTGTGAGGACAAAACTTTAAATTTTCGGGAGACCAGGAATGATTTCGGTCCCTATAGTATTTTTCTCCACCCTGCATCTTCCTCCCTGTACTTACTGGAAAGCATGTAGTCTTTTTACTCTTTCTACTGTACAAGACAGTGCAAAGCCAGAGCCCCAGTGAATAAAATTTTACAAAACCTTAAATGTTGGCATGTGTAATCTACAAGAATTTCATTGTTTCCTTTCATCTGTTTTTGCAGGCATGTTGCCTTATGCAGGGGAGAAAGCTTATTAATAAGGATATACAAGAAAGTAAATGAGACAAGAAAATAAATGAGTATTTACCAATGGGGGCGGGGAACAGTACAATCCTTACTAATTGGTTATGATTGAAGTTTAATAAGCCATTGAAATGACTACATGCCTTGGATTTGTTTTGTCAGCTGAGGTCTAGAAGTTGAGTGGCTGTTCAATTCCCAGGATGGACTAATGCTTCAAATGAAATAGAATTGCTTGAAAATTTACAAACTTCATTATTGGAATATAAGTGCAACATGGCAGATGAGCTATTACAAAGTACATTGAATGCATGGATTGATTATAGCTATTTTAGCATTTAAAGAACATCATGCAAGTGCTCAGCCATCCCTTTAAACAGCTGGAGTGAAATAACTATGTCTGTGCACTAAAGCTTCTTAATGCTCTACAATAGTGCTCTCTGAGACTCAGAAGGGAGAACATGAATGATAGCACCAAGAAATGGGAGAAGATATATTTCACCTTCTCTGGTTTCATAAGCTGAAAGGTCTTTCTGAGGCAGCACGTGGTCTATACACAGCTTTACTTTTCAATATACACAAAACGCACTGTCTCACTGCCTACCATGAGTTTATGGAATCTCACTCTTACTGGAAGAAAGAGTTTCTAGCTTAGTTAAATGTAACAACATTATTCATAAGCACCTCACTATGCTAGCCAAGATTTTTAAAACTAATATACTAGAACTGATGCTCCTAAATCCATTTATCGAGTCATGGTGCATATCGTAAAGGTGGTATCGTTTTTTACTGCTGTGAAAAAAATCCAACCAATTAACAGGAGATCAATGAATGCAGTTGTGAAGATTTGGTTTTGTAGATTGTAGATGACTATCTGTGGGTGTTAAGAAGCAGAAGGATTCCAGCCAGAGCTTCCCCTGTCCTGCAGAGAGCAGAATTATTACCACCATAATGTCTTACACATGAAATACTGCCTTAATGTATTCCAGAATTAGGGTTCCACTTTTTGTTTCACATTGCTGACTCATAGTTGGTTTCAAATCCATTATAAGGCCAAGATCCAGGTTTGCTTTTTTTGTTTTGTTTCTTTTTTAAAAAAATGATATTGCCTGGTCAGTTACCCCTCATTTTTAACTTGCACCTTAGGTTTTGCATTTCTCTGCATTCTCTGACTAAAATTCTCTAAATTTCAATTCACTTGTAGTAGGCAGCAAGACAATGTGTTTTGCACATATTGAAAAGTAAATTGAAATTTGAAATTCTCTGAATTTCAATTTGTTGAATTTTCTTGAGATTTGTCAAAATCACCTTATAGTCTTAACCTGACCTTGAAAATTACTGCCACCTCTTCTACTGTAATGTCATCCATTTACATATTTCATCCATTCCAACTATCAATGAATATATCAAAGACAGCTAGGTCCAGGGAAGGTCCATGAGGAATGACACTTGAAACACCCTCCTAGGGCATAGGTAAACCATTAATAACTACTTCTTCAGAGTAAGTTTTAAATGGGTGATTATACCTTAACTGCATTTTCTTAGCTTCCTTACAAGACTGTCATGCATGGCAGTGTTAAAAAACTTAATAAAGTCAGGCTGTACCAAACCTACTGCTTCTCCTTTATTCACTTGGCCTGTTAGCCTGTCAGAGAAAGAAATTAGATTAGTTTGACATGATCAGTTCTTGACAAACTCATGCTGTCCATTTTTATCACCTTATTATCTTTGAGGTACTTATAAATTGATTTCTTAATAATTTTTTACAGAAACTTGCCAGAAATTGGAGTTAGACTAACACGGCTATAATGTTCTGGGTTCTTATTTTTCTTCGTTTTTTCCAACTTCTTTTTTGAGCTTGGATATTAAGCTTACTCCTTTTAGAAGTCTGGGTCCCATAGCTTCCTAAAAATAATTTTCCAAGGGTCTAGACATTTTTAATATTAATTCCTTATGTAAAAAAAATAATTTAGTCAAGCTGCACAACTTGAATTTGCCCACCCTACTTTATAAAAAGATACATTATAGTGTGTTCTTTCTGTATTCTGTTCTGTACTTCATAATACTTCACAAAGTTTATTCCTTTATACACATAAAGGAATTGGGGGACTTGCTTATTTGGTTGTTTTTTAAAGCAAAGAAAGCACCATTTGACTCAACTTTTACCTAATCCAACATTTGTTTTGTATCCTTGCTTCTTTTTTGTCTTCTTTCTAATTTCCTTCTCCTAGGGTTTTTTCTGTTCCTTGCTAATAAAAACTCATTTTGCACCTTAGTCTCTCTGATTTTATCCCAATATGTTTTTCTCTCCTTTAGGCACATTCTTAGACATCTACCCTTGTTTCTAGTCTTTGTTTTTTAATCTAATATTTATTTTCACATCCTTGAAGAGTTGCTGATCCTATATTGCTCTCTTAATATTGCTCTCTTTCTATCTTTCCTGTGCAATGGGATAGTCTGCCATTATGAATATAATCTCACCTTTTCTGTTACTGCCATTTCTCTCACATTCCTTCATGCCTTAAACTCTCTCTCTTTGAAGCACCTTGTGTCTTAGTTCCCTGAGTTGCCCATGTTGGCTTTTCTGAATTTTATTATCTTTACTCTTATTTCTCTTCTTCCACCATCAGTTCCTTAGAAAAGTCATCATTATTCACTTTTAAGTAATAGTTATTCAACTCACTTATACCTGTAGATTCTCAGTTGATATTTCTATATGGGTTAGAACAAATTCTAAAATAGCATTTTCCCTACCAGCCCCTTTTCTTTATAAAGCAAAAAATAGTTTTAGTAGAATACTGTTGAGACCAAGAAATCTGAAACCGTTAGTGCTGTCTTTTGCAGCAGTACATTTGTTCCCTGTTCATTAGTATCTGCGTAAGCCTTCAGCTGAGAGATGCGAGATCAGCCAGGCACTGATATTCCTTCCCTTATTACCCAAGGTGTTACAACGTCTTCTGATCTGACCACGGCAGTACATGGTGCATTGCCAGTACCCACATATAAAAACAGAAGAAAAACTGTCAGGTGTTCGGGTGAGACCCTCACACCTTAATGTAAACCCAGATTTTGTCCCTGGAAAGGAATCAGTGTGGATTAGTACTTTTTCCTCATAAGAAATCTTCCAACAGCCACGACACTTTGTGTTCTGTCCTGGGGAATACGAGCTGTTATGTTTCCTAGCCTGGGATTCAAGTAACCTTTTTTCCCCATCAATTTTGCTCTAACAATTGCCATGCAGTACATATTAGCAAAAAAGTAAAATTTCAGCATTAGTCTGACTCGGTTCTATTTTGGATCCAAAACCAGATGACACTTTTTCAGTTTCTATTTGTATGCACTGGAGATTTGGTGCAAGAAGGTCAAATTACCACAAGATAAAACTGATGTTTGCCATATGGTGGTAAAATCTGATTAAAGAAGCTTGGCATCAGTGAACCCCAAATGGTAATATAAACCCCATTTGGATCTAAGCACTGCCTCCTCACCCATCTTTAATACGTAAGCATAGTTAACATGTGAGCAAGCTAGTTTGCCATGACATTTCCTAATGTTACATTCCAAGAGAATAATTTTGCAAGTTCATATGGCGATCTCAATGAGTCAGCTCAGATTTGTACTTTAGGACAGACTGCCTTAGAATGAACACACAGCTATTATCTCGCAGATGTCTCTGTTAAAATTTAAAAAAATTACAGATGCAACTGGAATGAGCAGGGAATCAATTACGAGCCACAGAAGTTCTTTCAGTGTCTGACTCTAATTATATTAATTATGAACAAATGCAAGATGTAAAAAATGCCATTTCCAATAATCAAATAAGGCCATCTCTCTTTTTTTGGAAAAAGAAAGTTAAACATGAACCCTTTTTAAGCATTTAATTATAAAGTCAGAGCTCAAACACACACTACGCTTGGTGACTACTGCAAAATTTTACTTGTTTCTTCATTATTTATAGCTATATAATTTTATTTAATGCAACCAAATTTTTTACGAGGAACTATTTCGACTTACTACAAACAAAACCACATGGCTGCTTGTATCCCTAGCCTGGTTAATGTTTCCATTTAGATCTATCAGCTTATAGATTTTAGTGAACTTAATAGTATGGACTTTGCTTTCAAACTATAAATAAGAGATTAATGACCCCAAAACTTTACTTACTCTTAGACATATCCACAAAGACAAGCTTTTAAGAAAGTCAGCCCTTATGAGAGAACATAGAAAGAATAGACTTCCAACAAAAGAATAACGTGAAAAAAACCCTGAGTTTTGAGGTGAAGATGATCATATGAAATACTTGCCTCTAGTATCTAGACCTGGATTTCATGTCCATATTCTCACAAGTCTATGTTCTCGTACTTTTATGTTAATTTCAATTAATGTGACAGGAACTCTATGCACTTTTATTGTAAAAAGAAGATGATCCACACAATGCTCTTAGACTACCCAGTAATATAAGCTTATAAGCGTATAAATGTGCATATAAGAATAATGTAAAATGGTTTAATGAATATTGCTCAAGCATCTGTCTGAAGTATCTGTCTAAACAACTAACACTGTATTTTTTGCCTGTAACATGCAAATAGTTTGTGATTTTAGATTGTGGATGATTTAGGTCAGGTGATTTTGCAAAGCTTATTTATATTGCCTAGTAAAAGTAAAAATTCCTTTCACTCACAATGTAGTTAACACTAATATATAGAAAGAAAAAAATTCTTTACGTTGAGAAGCAATTATAGCTGGGAGAGTCTGTGGGCTTCAAAACTGTTTGGTTCATATAAATTCTTACCTCTACAAAGTGTAAAATACTGAAAATAATGGAGAATTTTGGGTTCCGTTTAATATATTGGTCCTCGGTTACTTTCTGTTCCTCTCCTGGTATAACTTAGCTGATGGGAAAAAATAATCCCCCCAAACCCCCAATTAATAGCAAACAACATTTATTATATAAAAATATACATATATTGTGTATATATACATGTACATTTATACATATGTATGTGTACGTGTGTGTGTATGAATGCATACTTTAGCCAGTAACCTATCAGGGAATCTTTCTATGGAAACAGGATTTCGTGTTAAAATACAAAAGGCACAGATGTGCTGACACAGATTTTCTTTCTGTGCAAACACCTTCATGACAGATAAAATGCATAAAAGAAAATAAACAAAAAGCTTAAAATATTTAAATTTGTTTTGGTTACAGCTTTTTTTTTTCCTTCAGTAGGATTTTCCCAGGCAGGAAGCTAGGTCAGCAGTGTAGTGGGACGCCAAGAAGAGCGAGTCATTAACATGGTCTGCTGGCTCTAGCTGGGGCAGAATTACAGTGCCGTGCTTTGGATTTGTGTCAGGACCTTCTCTTTTTCTCACTCTGACCCACCAGCAAGCCAGCAGGCTGGGGGTGCACAAGCAGTTGTGAGGGGACACAGCCAAGGCAGCAGACCCCGGCTGATCAAAGGGTTATGCCACAGCATATGATGTCATGCTCAGCAATAAAAGCTCAGGTAAAGGAGGAGGAAGGGGGAACGTTTGTGGTTACAGTGTTTGTCTTCCCAAGTAACCGCTATGCCTGCTGAGGCCATGCTTTCCTGCAAGTGGCTAAACATCTGCCTGCTGATGGGAAGTAGTGAATGAATTCCTTATTTTGCTTTGCTTACCTGTGCAACTTTGCTTCACCCATTAAGCTGTCTTAATCTTGACCCACGAGTTTTCAGCTTTTGCTCTGACAGTCCTCTCCTGCATCCTGCTGGGGGGCAGGGGAATGAGAGACCGGATGGGTGCTTAACTGCTGATTGTGCTCAACCTACCACACATAGATAGTGAAAACTCCTAGGGAGAGAAAATAAAAACATTTTTAAAATTATTTCCTCCAGGAATTATATGCTTCAGGACACAATCCATCAACAAATTGAAAAGAAGATGTTTGAGCAATTAATTTGTAATAATATTTCATAAAGCTCCTAATGCATGGTTCTAAAGAATTTGTGAGAAGTTACTCTTGGAGAGAGACTGCTGAGGTACCTGCAAGGAGAGTGTTCATTTTACTCTCAATTTAAACACTCTTAACATACATTCTACATTGAGTAATAGTTGTGAAAATACAAACAATATGAAAGTAAATAATTTTTGGATAAGGAGAAGGTACATATCCCCAGGAAACAAATTTTGCTACCTGTTTCAAGATACAGATCACAGTCCCCATGTTTTTCTAGGCATTGCTGCTTTCTTTTCTATACCACTCCAGATTAATAATACAGATTCTCACTTAAGAAGAAAACAGGGAAGGCAAATTCCACCCTCATTAATCATTGTAAATCTGTTTTGATGTTTTTTTCTTACCACAGTGAAGATGGAGAAGAGCATAAACAACATTCAATTACATACAAAATACATTAACAGGTGGTGATTCTTAAAAAAATAAAGGGAATTGAAAACATCTTGGTGTAGTAACATTCTGCAACATAGCCATATGGCAGATTGATGGTGTTCCCATTCCTTGTACTTTAGGCAGTCCACAGACATAAACCCATTATTTCTGGAATAGCAAAGCCTTTCGGTAGATCTCTGTTGTACAGATTTTGGATATCTCCTATCAGCTGTCGCAGAGCAACAATACCATAGATATGAATTATACAGTTGTGTTTTTCACTCTTCCAGTGTTAGGAAAAACACTTCCAGCCTGGCTACAGAAAGGTATCTCTATAGAAAAATCAGGAAGTTACATGGGATTATGAAGTGTTATATTTTTAATATCTTAATTTCTCAAGATTGAATCTCTTAATTTTGAAAGTCAATACCTTGCATTCAAATGTAAAAAAAAAAAAAAAAAAAAAAAAAAAGAGGAAAATCTCACTATATTTGATTAAAAAAAAACTTTAAAAGGAGGTGTTGGGATTTTAAAACTATGTAAGAATTGCATGTGTTAAAATGACTTGTTTTTCAAATTAAATTTGACAGGCAATTATTCTATAAGAATGACAACCACTGTAATTGCTTTTACTACTTTGGAAAAAGAAAAAAAAAAAGGAAACTAATGAGCTATTTCATTTTAAAGAAGATACTGGACATGAATTGAGTACTATAATCACCAAAACTGCTATGTGAAATTTAATATTTGGATTTGCTTCAGGAAGTTATGTGCCTTTGCAGCAATTGTTCCTATGGACTAATGTGTCAATGTTGAAATACATTAGTAATCAGTGTTTCACATCAATGTATTGTCTCAATGGTTAATGGTTTAGTAGGTAATTTATTCTCAATAGTAAGAAAGCATGACTCTATAGATTATATATTCCTGATATCATCATTGACACAAATGAATTTAATTGCACAGCTCAAATATCCTATTGCAAAAGATCTTTTACAGCTGGCTGTGTCAAACAAACCCATGGCAGGAGTCAAGAATGTGTACGTTAAATATACATTTTCTTATCATACTTAGGAAGAAGGAATGGAAACACTTCGAGGACATGTAAAATGATGGCTCCAATAAACTCTACCACTGAGTCTGCAATACACAGAATAAACACTATGTATCAAGAAATTGACGTAAAAAGACCATAAATGCCACACAGGGCTATTAAATCCTCAGGGAGAAAATCATTGGCAGCATACACTATAAAAGTCCAAGAAGAGCTTTTTACAGTACATTCAGTAAAAACAAAATCCTGTAGTTCATACCGAGACAGAACTAGTATTGCCCTCTTACAATTCAATTCTCATTTTGGCCCAGAATTTAAAAGTTTTTTAACATTTTTTCAGATTAGTATGTAGGATCATGGACCAGTAAAAAACATTATTTGAATGCTGATGAATTGGTGAGTATTTTGACTTTTTGCAATAATGGATGCAATATATCAATATAACAATATTTATAATTATAAATATAATTATATAATATAAACATGCTTATATTAAATATAATTATATGATATATAATATAATTATAATTATAAATGTTTTATACAATCATATATCATCATGTATATGCAAATTATAAATACAGATTTTACCTAATAACAATAATGTATAATAGGAAAACTTCCATAGGAAATTTTTCCTGTATGGAAATCTGTTCCTTTGGTTTACCTTCTTGCATGCTTTACAATACTCTGTTCTTAATTAAACATTCCCCTAGGCCTCTAGGATCACTTTTTCCCATTCAAAGTATAAAGCCAAAGATAAGAGCAGGACCAAATCCCTCCTTTTACAGCTGCTTTGCCAAATAGCAAGAAATCTGCAGGAAATCTAGGTGAACCTGAGGTTTCATAAATTTGCCCTGAGTGTCAGAGAAATTTGTTTTTATGGCATCTCTAGGGCCAATTGCCAGCATAGGAGGCATCACTGTTCTGAAGAACCTTCTTATTTTATAAAATAATATGAAACAAACAAATAAGCAAAACCCAAAGTCAAACGAATTAAAAGCCCTTCATTACAAATATAATGTTAAAGTTCAGTAAATTGACTTTTGCTAACTTTAAAGATGTTTTCCTTCCTTCCTTCTTGGTGATGCTTATTCTTTGCCTGGTTAACAAGTGGGTGTTCCATTTCCTCCTCAGCTTCATGTATTTTATAAACATGCCAGCACATAAACCAACCCCAAACCAAGGCATGTGCCTGGTTCTTTTTCAGAAGTCAAACCAGAGTTATGTGGGATTATAGGTGAAAAGGTCTAATTAGGAGTCACCACCACAGACAGGACTACAGAAGTTTTAGCTGCTAACTTCATGTAAGCCAAGGATAATGCTGTTCAGAGGCTCTAAATCTAGTCGAAAACCAGTAAAACTTTCAACATTGGACCTAAGGTTATAAGGCTGGCTGTAGGCCCTGCTCCAGTTGACCTGCTCAAGTATTACTTCTATGACCACAGCTAGGGTATACAAATGTACTAACACTGAGCAACCAGTCTCTATGGTATCTGTCCTGGTTTCAGCTGGGATAGGGTTAAATTTCTTCCTAGTGCTGTTTTGGATTTAGTATGAGAAGAATGTTGATAACACACTGATGTTTTCAATTGTTGCTAAGTACCCTGCTAGTCAAGGACATTCAGCTTAAAAAACCAAAATAAGCATTGGGAGGGAGCACAGCCAGGACAGCCAGGCCAGCTGGCCAATGGGGTATTCCATACCATGGGACGTCATGCTCAGTAGATGAATGGTAGGCGTGTTCCAGGAAGTAGCAATCGCTGCTTGGTTATCAGTCAGTGCAGATGGTGAACAATTGCATTGTGCATCACTCATTTGGTATATTTTATTATTATTATTATTATTATTATTATTATTATTATTATTATTATTATTGTTGTTGTTGTTGTTGTTGTTGTTGTTGTTGTTGTTGTTGTTATTGTTTCCCTTTTCTGTTCTATTAAACTGTCTTCATCTCAACCCACAAGTTTTTCTCACTCTTACCTTTCCGATTCTCTCCCCGTCCCACTGGGGGGGTGGGGGGAGTGAGTGAGTGGCTGCGTGGTATTTGGCTGCCTGCCAGGTTAAACCACGATGGTATCACAGCTCTGGTATTTCTTGTGTTGGAATTCCATTAACCTGAGGATCTTCATATCTTGTTTTGCACAATGTAGATGCATTCTTATTGAGCAACATACTTTAAATTAGCTGCTATCCCTTCAGGAAAGTGATATTGGAGTCCATGTAGATGTGAAAGGATGTGTATGATCTGTGGATCATCCTCCAAAATTGTCTACTCTGTGCTCAGCAGATATAAAACAAAGCAGAAAGAATATCAGAGTTATAAGCAAAGGGTTTTGGAACAAGTTGAAAACTTCATTGTACCACAGTATAAATCCAAATCTTGAATATTGCATTCCTTTCTGATCATCCCAACTCAAATGTACTTAGCTGGATTACAAAAGTCTCAGAGAAAGTAAATCCGGTGGGCAGTCTTCCAGAATCCATGAATGTTGTGATTTCTGTGTGGTTCTTTGCAATAAGGTCTTTCCTCCCACGAAGACCAGCTTTATGTCAGTTCTAATTACATTCTTCATTTAAAGCATGAATTATATCCATCCTGTCCTCTGTCTTCCCATTTTTGGATATTGGTCTCCATATGAAGAAGGATTAAGCAACCTAGGAACTCTTCAGTTTGAAAAAGGTATGACTAAGGGGAGCTATGAGAAAGGCCTACAAAATCATGATTTTCATGGTACAGATGATGAATAAGGGATGATTATTCAATATTTGTCATAAAAAAAAGAACTAGAGAATATCCAGACATAGGAATATTCAAAAGATTTGAAAGAATATATAATTAAATTATGGACCCCATTGCCAGAGTATTACAGTGTTTAAGTTTAGTAGATTTGAAAAGAAAATTAATAGAAAACAGTTCTGTCAATGGCTGTTAAATATGGTGATCCCAACCCAAACTCCCAGAGACGTGGTGAACAAATACATTTTTAATATTATGCTCAGATATGCCTAAATATGATCTCTACTGTAGCCTATTTATGAACAGTGTATTTCCCAAGGGTGTTTCAGATAAATGTAATACAGAATAAGTTAAATTTATAAGGAATCAACCCACCACAAGCTCCAATATAAAAACGGGTATACAAAACCACATAGTCAATTAAATTTTCAAAGAATTACAATAGGTTTTAAGTGGGAAAAAGATTCCATTTTGGCTTCCTTTTTTTTTTTCTTTTTTTTTTTTTTTTGTGGAACACATTGCCTTTGCTTTGTACAGTTCTCCCTGTAAAGTGTTTTAAGTTTGCTGTCCTTTCTATTAACAGTAATGAAGTTTTTTCTATTACATTCAATGGTTTTGGATCAAGAACTTCCTAAGAGTGTAAGAATTTTTTTTTGTCTTCAGAAATGATCTTTCAGTTCTTACCTGCTACTACTGATAATTTTGGGTTATGCCTCAATAAATGAATAAATCATGTTTCTGCAAGCAGGAAAAATAATATGTGGTACTTGGCATGCACCTAAGGGTAGAAACAGATATAGTCAGACACTCAGTATGTAAACTAAACAAAAAATGTACACAAACATTAATTTAAGGACCCTGGCTAATGTTTATTCAAGCTGTAAAAATATTTGTCATTCAGAAACAATACAAAAATAAAGAGGAGGAAAAAGGTGTTTAAATATTAATTACATGCTGAATGGAATATAGAGATAGTTCACGGAAACTGGTTGCTTAGTAAATGGTACATTAATTTTCCAGAAAGGTCTTATACATACCAATGAAATAGTAATAGCCATCGCAAAGGTATGTGCCTAAGAGATTATTTTTTCACTCTTACCTTATAATAGTAATAAAAACCTTCAGGGTCTCTACCATAAGCATTTCTAAGATGCTTATCATCCTGATATGCATGTACTTGTTATCCGACCTTGTCATGAAACATTTAGAAATGTGTAGAAAACATTAAAATCATCTGAATAGTTTCCTGGCAATAATGACTAGCTGCATTTATTTCCTTCCTTGTGATCAATGACCCCCAGGAAATACCTTATAACTCAATTGCTATTGTTTAATCTGCAAATGAACTTACTCCATCCTGCCTCCTGTCAAGGTCCTGATGTATTAGGGGGCAGCTGTTGTATCAAGCGGCTATATTTAATCTTAACAGAGACATGAGAAAGACCCTGGGTTTGTCCCTGGACAATTAGTATCAGATCATGATCCACTCTTTCCACCAGATTAACGAACACATCCAGGCTGTTCCTGCCTTCTATATAATTTGTAGATACAGGACTTTTCCTCCACCATCTCAATCGTCCAGTTTGTTCAACACATATCTGTCATCCAGAAGTATACAGTAGGTCCATATGTTAGAGCATTACATGATACAATACAGTGAATTTAGCAGAAACTTTTTCCCTGTTGTGGTTTGTACTGATATCTTTCTGTTCAGTTGATGTCTTGTGTGTCAACAGGGGTGCCGGGCGGGCAGAGGGGCCGTGCTGGTGCTCGGGGGATCTGTGAATTGCGTGTGCCTGTGACCCCGGAGAGCGTGGTGTGTGTGCTGCACCAGTGACCTTCTGCC
Source organism: Calonectris borealis (assembly GCF_964195595.1). Classification (NCBI taxonomy): domain Eukaryota; kingdom Metazoa; phylum Chordata; class Aves; order Procellariiformes; family Procellariidae; genus Calonectris; species Calonectris borealis. The sequence continues at coordinate 184,028,232 of NC_134312.1, forward strand.
TCTGCCAGCCCAAGAGGAGGAGGGGACGTGGCTGTCTGTGCCTGTGTCTGCTGTGAGTCCTCAGTGCGGGTGCTGCTGGGGGCAGCGCCCTGTCTGTGGCCGCCTGTGTGACTGTCAGTGTCCTCTGTGAGTGTCTGTGTCAGCCTCACTACTGGTTGAAGGGACAGCAGCAGCCACATCCCTCAGCCTGGGGCAGAGACCCCCAGGTCTCTGGGCACCAAGATGGGCAGGAGGAGTCCTTGGCCTGGAGATGCTGGAGGTGGTAGCCACTTATCCCTTAGCATTAAGATAGTGGCTTTTGAAAGATAATCTGAATCAATTGAGTTAAGCTTAACTGAAATTTAGAATAAATATTATGATTACAGCTATTACTAGCAGTACTGACGATAGAGACTGAGAGCCTATTTATGCAAATAGCTGCCATGTATTAATTGATCAATTAATAAATTAATAGTAATAAATTACATGTTAATATTGGAATATAAATATTTGTAAACACGTAACTTAATCAGTTCCTGAGCTTGAGTGTTCTTACAAACTATACTTGCAAATACATCTCTCTATAGAGCTACATATTCCCCCAACATCCCATATAGACTAAGCCATGATGTAAAGTAATAAAAACAGTAACAATACAGAGGCAAAAAAATCTGAAACATTTTAAGTTAAACTCCATGGACATATTGTCTTCAAATGCAGATTGGAATATAAATCAGCAAAGAATTTGTCACTGGCATTTCTGAGAAGGCCAAGTGTGGAAAATGTGAACGCATTAACTGCTCACATAAAAGTCTTTTCTATCACAATCAGGCAAAATAAGTGGACTGCATGGCTGATATCTCAATGAATTCAGCTTGGTCTCATCCAATTGCTTATTTAATTCTTAGACATGGCAAGCAGTTTAAAAGCAAATTAACATTGTGTCATTTCTGTTTCACAAAACTTGAGTCAAGCAAATTGCCCTCCAGGTGTGTCCTGAATAACGTGTTGGCTGATTCGCTTCCAAAGAAAATTAGTGATCTACACTGCTTGAGAAAATTATTTACAATACGATGAAATCTTTTCAGACAGATATTGATTTGAACACAGAAATGACCAGTCACCATTCACAGCAGTTATTGTATTTACCCACATCCAAGAGAATTAAAACATGACTCTATTTATTTTCACAGTTGGTACAAAAAAAAAAAAAAAAAAAAGACAAAACCCCCATTTCCTTTATTTTCTTCTTCACAACTTACACAGTTGCTAAAATCCACACAGTTTTTCAGGGTTTAATCTTTTGGCTTGTTTTACACACTTCTGTGCCTAATGAACTACATGAGAGTAATATATAATTCTGGCATGTTGTAAAGGATTTGATACTACTAGCAAGGGGGACAGCATACATCAGCAGAGCAATCTGAGGTAGCCGGTTTCTCTTTCACTGGTGGCTACACCACCCTACACTTTTTGCCATGCCTCATTTGCAACAAGGTAAACACCAGTGCCATGAGCAGAACCTGTGTAACAGTGACTGCAATATAATAAATATTATCTAATTCCAAGTGGATTATTTCTCAAAGAAAGATATGTATCTGGGTGGGATTAATTGCCCTTTCTGCGTGCCTGTCTCCCCCCACTGATGATAAAGAGAATTACAACACTTCATTTAGATTCGTTGCTTAATTTTTCCCTAAAAGGTGAAACAAATTCCACCCAACAAAGGAAAAAAAAAGATTATTTTAGATTCCAGTAAAATCGATCATATAGGCACCACAAAATGTAACCCTACATCTTCCAGAGTAAGTATAGACAGCTTTTCAAGTAACAAATCAAGACTGAAAAATTAATTCACTAGTTATGATATTAATTTTAAACTTATTCATATAAGTCCATTTGTGGATGTGCTAGTAGCATAAAATCAATGACATTAGATGAAGTTTATCTGGACTCAGGCAAGGAGCTAGGCAGGAAGTTAGGAAAGTGGAGGATGAAATTGCTGTGTCGGCAGAGAAATACACACTTTGAAAACAGTATTTTAATAGCATGGGTATCTATCAAGAGAGTTCCTCTTGGGAAGAATGCACTTCATGATAACAAGTGGAGGTGCAGCAGGACGCTAGCCTTCATGTACAAACTAGGGCTAGCCCTTGGTTCTGCTTCCCATGGTGGTGTGAATGATCATTCAACACCAATGTCTGGTAAATGTTTGTCACCTCAGAAGGTGAAATGCTCTTTTCATCACAAACAACATATGCGATTTACCTCTGAAACAGGCTAAGGTAATTTCAGGGTGGGGATGTTATTAGAATTTAATTTTCAAGTTTATTTACACACAATATCACTGTGTATTTAAAAGTAGCATTTTCAGATAAGAACTTTGCTTATCACATGTTAAATAATTTGATTTTTGGAAGAGCAATGTATCAATTTTTATCAATATGAAAGTGTGTGTATCAATTGCTCAGACGGACCAGAAAGAAAGAACTAAATTATTTTAGCCTACTTAGATTGAAACTCATATAACTTGATTAGCCTACTGTAGTAAAGTACCTAAATTTATTTGCAAAATTTTTAGCCTTGTAGCAATAAATAGTTGAAAAATAGACTGGTAGAGAAGGTGATTGGTACTTAGTAAAGGCTCATAGAGAAATAAAAACTGTTGTGGAGATAAATCCCATTAGTACAATGGGATTCAAATTTGCTCTATACAAAATTAATTGATTCCAGTTAACCAGACTAAAAAACTCTGTATCTGTTTTAGGCTGTGGAATGGTAAGAGTATATTTTTCAGAGGAGCATAAAATAACAGAAAAGGAATATTAACACTGAAAATGTTAACAGTAGCTTAGCAAGGAGGTGAAAGTCATGATTTATAATCTCTCTTATAACTCTCTAAAAGGCAGATAACCCTGTTTTTCCATGTCCAATTATTGTGTGATGAAAATCTCCTCATCAGTTCAAATGGAAATCTCCGTTAAGTACAAGTTGATTAAAAAATCTTCTGGCTTGTAATCTATTATTACCTGTGATTTTTATGAAATTTATAATCTAGTTTTGCATATGTAGAATGTTTTCTGAACTTTTCAATACCTAACATGACTTTCCTATCCTGTGACTTCCGAGTGCAATCAGCAAATACGTAACAGATGCAACAAAAAATGGCATTGATACACAGTATGTAGCAATCTAGTATAAGGTAATAATAGATATAAATGTTGTCATTTCAGTTTGTACATGTTAATGGATGTTAGAAGCATCTGCTGCCTGCAGCAGCTCTGGGCCTGGGGATTCCTCCTACCCAGCCACTGTGCCCAGCTCCAAGACCTCGGGGTCTCTGTCCAAGGCCAATGGACGCAGCTGCTACTTTCGGGTTTGCACGTTCAACCAGCAGTGAGGCTGAATGTGTGTCCCACATGCACACAAAGGACAGGAGCATGGCTGGTCACGCAGACAGGGCACTGCCCAGCTGCACCAGCACCCGCACTGAGGACTCACAGCAGACACGGGCACAGGCAGCCACGTCCCCTCCTCCTCTTGGGTTGGCAGAGGCAGAAGGTCACTGGTGCAGCACACACACCACGCTCTCCAGGTTCACAGGCACACGCACATTCATGGATCCCATGAGTTCAAGCATGACCCCTCTGCCCGCCTGGCACCCCTGCCCGGATCCCGGCCCCCCTCACCCGCCCCACGGGTCCCCGACTCACTGGGTGCTCACTGCACACACGCAGCACTCTCACACTCGTCCCACAGGCGGGTCCCCCCAAACACCAGCAGGGACCCTCGGCCCGCCTGATACCCCTGCCCGGACCTGGGGCCTCCTGCTCACCGGCTGGTCCAGCTTGGAGGTTGCCAGTGAATCCACAAACACACCCCATCACACCCGGTTTGGGGAAGGTACAGACACTCACGCCCACCAGTCGGCACCCGGCACCCGGCACCCGGCACATGGTCCCGATCCAGCCACCGGCGCTGAGCCCCTCATTCACCTCACTCACGCCCATCCCCTCAGTAGCTGGCTTTGGGGACACACACCATGTCCACCCCAGTAGTTGGAGGTTAAAGACCCCACCGGCTCCAGTAGCTGACACCACAGGCCAGGAGCACCCAGTCAGACCGGGGGGTCTGGCTCCAGGAGCTGGCACCCAGTCCCCTCACACCAGTCCCCCAGTAGCTGGCACTGAACCCTTGCAGCACTGACACACATGGGATAGGGAGTGAGATAACTCAGAGACATCATTAAGAGAAGATTTAATAAGAAGACAGGACAGGCTGGGGTGATCAGGTGCAGGGCTCCACCAGACAAGCGTGCTGACCAGCCCCATCTTACACATGACCTGCCTCTTTTATACCCTTTTCTGTCTATTCCTCCTGTTTGTTCCTCCTTGATCTCCTTCCCCGAAACCTTCCTTAATAAATTTTCCATGGTCCCACAGCCCCTCCTTGGGAAATCCCAGTTCCTCATGTTCCTCCTGTTTCTCCGCTTTGTATCAGTTACCAAGGCCAGGCTGGTCCTCTCCAAAGCTGTGCCTGCAGTTTCTTAATGGCTTATCAGTTAGTGATGGGAAACTTTTGGGGGTTTTGCCTCTGTTAACCCTTGCCTACTGGTTTTCTGTCGCTGTGTGTTGTTTATCATTTCCCCTTTTACTTATTATCCCCTTTTGAATGGAAAATGTCCTTTATCAGATAACCTGAATGAAGCCAATGCTCACACATTCCATATACCCTTACAGAATGAATTAGATATTTTGTTCTTAGCAGGAGACGTATCCCTAGACATAAAAAAAGGATCCAATACTGTCAAGTGTATCTGTATTTCTGAAATATTTTGTCACAAATATCATGTGACAACATATTTCCCATTGTCCAGATCAGCAGTTGGATGCTGCTTCCGTCAGTAAAAACTTAGTTGATTCACACAACCTGAGGAAACGCTATAGGATATGTCTTAAAGTAGAAAATGATAAATCAATGTACTTCACATATTGTCTGATATAAGGTCACTTTGACTTTCTCATTATAGCAGGAAGGTGGTTAACTTAATGGCTCTGAAAATGAGTAACTTTATTATAGCAGCAGTGTAAGACCTGTGAGATTAAATTTGTAATTATACTATGTCAAATACATTTAGGAAACAATTATTTTTCAAAAATATTTTTTACACTAGAAACATATAATTATGTTATATTTTTTATTATTACATGTTTTACTGAGGTCCTCAATTGAAAATTTTTAATTTGAAGAAAATGTGTAAAAGTAGTCCTTCTGGTTTCACATTGTACCAGCCTTTGGTAGGATAATGTAAATGACGTAATGCAATGTAACATTTAACATAGCACTGTATCACTAAAAAGCAGCCAAAGATGTTAGTGTAATGTTACCAGCAGTCTGCAGGGAAAAACAGGCTGTAAAAAGATTACACACACCCCAGTCCTGTCAGAAGATAAACCAGTTAAAATTACAGACTACCTCTTCTGGTTGAACCCCATGAATTAATTCTGGCTACGCCCTCTGCATATTTAAAAAAGTGCTCAAGAGGTTTATAAAACGGCATTCAGTTCTACGTACAATTGCAGTAACTCACACAAAACTAAGCATTTAACAGCGCGCCAGTATGCTTGGCTTCTCTGAGGCAGACACTAGCATGACCGCGGGATTTACACCTGGTTAATATGGTGTCTTCAGATATCTGAGCAGCTCTTACTTGTACAATCATTGGTTCAGTACTTTACTGTTAATTTCTACTTTTAATTTAGATACCTGACTTAATTATGAAAGATCTAAACTCATTAAGCTAAACTTAGACCTCAGAACTTTTAATTCTATTGCCTCCTATATTGCCATTACTGAAAATAAACACTATGGTTTTCTATTACAGGACTTACAGCACTGGGAAATTTTATGGACAACAGGGAAATTATTTCTTTCATAAATATGAGCTAAGTTCATGGAGGGGGTATAAATATTTCATTCACATATTGTAATGCGGTATTAGGTTATAGAAGTAAATTCAGATAAATTCCCCATGAGAAGGTCCCAGAACCCAAACCAATGTATCATGATATTGGGAAAAATGAATTCCAGTCTACTAGCTATGTATCTGCACTGCAGTTAAATGAGATAAAAGACCAGCTGTAATAAAATATATGCATATTATAAATACATGTTAATTTGAGATAATGATAAATAATTACTTTGTTACACAGATACATTCAGTAGCATGGCAAGCAGGAGAGACCTATAGTTCATTATTAGGTGAAACTGCAATGAGGACCAGCACTGACATTATGCCTTCCTAGAACAAGACATACATTTGTAAACATCTCAGCTTTGAACAAGCTCAAAGTAAATGAATGTAAGAAAACAAAAATATTTCCAGTGATGTCCTAGAAAATCATGCGTATTTCCCTGCCTAGCTAGAAAGCACCAATCTGGAAATGAACATATCCCAGGAAACAAAGACACAACATATCATATACCATTAGTTGCGAGTCAAACATTTTAATATCTGTGTGTATATATGCATACATACATATAATATATATAAACACAAATCATGTATGCTTGTGTATCTGTATACATATACAAATATATGTATAGATAGACAGACAGACAGATAAATAGGTAGATAAACAGAGAGATATTTACAGGTATACGGATCAGTAATTGATAGATTCTCAACTAGAGATCCAAAGACATGAATTTCAACATCATTCAGGACTTGAAACAAAGACTAGGTTTCTTCCATCATGCATCATTGTAAACAGAGAGGAAATGATGCCTAGAGGTTATGCTTGCCATGTTACTCCTTTTTGAATCTCTGGTTACTCAACATGCTACTTATCCTGCTCAGAAACTACAATCTTAAACAACAGGAGACTTTTAGGTTTGTAATGGAAATAGAAATTAAAGTATGAATATATATGGCTAGAAGGAGAGCAAGAGAGAGAAAAGAGAGTCCACTGGTTTAGGAATTATGAAATGCAATAGATAGAACAGCCATGATTCCTGAACAAGTACTACATAGACTAGGTAGATTATTAGACGAGCAAGCCTAAGTTCTCTATTGTAAAGGTGACAATTTCCTGACAGCTTATATCTGTACTGGCATTTCTCTTGAGGATTAGTGGCACATCATTTTCTCTTTCTATTCAGTTTAGCTGTCTTATATACTGGACATAAACATAGACAAAAAACGTTATTATTCTCTCTACATCTAGTCTGTCAGCCTGCTGCGAGCAGGAGGAGTAACATTCTGTCAAGAAATGTCCTTCTTAAATGACCACATTAATATTATCTGCAGTTTACTCTTAACTGTTTTTTTCCTACTTCTAAAAACCTTAATTTCTAATCAGACTTGAAGATGCCATTTTATAAACAGCCTTTGCCTGCTGGTAAAACCAAGACATATTCCTGCTGAGTGTTATACACACCCATTCAGGTTAAAGTTAAAGAAGCACAAAATGTGTAAGCCACATTAACTTCTGTTTAGGTTTCCCATAGCAGGAAGCCAACTTAAATCATTTATTGCAACCAGGAGATAGCAGAGCTGAAAAAGAAGTTATTTTTATTCCTGTTCCCTCAAAAACAGATACAGTAACAACAAAGTTGGTTTTCTGTTAACAGGTTTTGAAGGTTGGGTAAACAGTTGAATAGGTGACTCTGAACTGTCTCCAGTTGTACTTATCCAGTCCAAATGGGTAATCAGATGGGTAGTTTTTCTTTGTTCATTTTCCAATGTGAAGGTTAAAGGAAGAAAAAAAAAAGAATATTTTTACCTTCAAATATCTCTTTTGCACTTATCTTCGTGATAAACCAGGCTAGTGCTCACACTCAGCCCCAAATTCCCTCATTTTTGACCCATTGTACGTATTGTTTCCTTCCTTATTTACAGTTGAGAGGAAAGAAGAGGAAGGAAGAAAGGAGAGAAAATTCAGATGTGATCTTTTCCCTTAAATGTATTGCAGGTTGAACTGGCTCAAATAACTGGTCTTTTGTTCCAGGGTGAACATGCCCATTTCAGAGACAGTACAGTGGTGGCTTCAGATGTCTGCAAAATGCTCAGCAGTATGGGTTCTGGGTTTGGTTGCTGTGGGAGCTCTGGCCTAGGTCTGACCACCTCACTCTGGGCATCTAAATCTATTTAAGAAGCCCTGCAGTGCCTGGTTTTTCTCTTGTATATACTCTGTCATATCAGCTAGTGTTGGGATATCTCAGGTCACAAAGGCATCTCATATGGTACCAGCAGCTTTTTTATAATCAAATAACCCAGACTCTGGCTTTTTAGCTCAGCATTTATATGGCACTTTTCCTTTTTCCATGCCTTGTCTCTCTTTTTTTTTAATATTAAAAAATAATAAATATATTCCTGTTAGACTTTGACCTCATCAGCTATGTGCTCCAATTCATATCATCACTTTTATTTTCTTATGGCAGCTGAATTTACTGCTGTGAAGGAAATTCAGATGGAAAAAATCTCAACACCCCTCCTGCCCCAATTCTTTTCTAAAATGAAACAAGAAACTCAGTGAGATATTTATGTTTCTAGGTGCCCAGAGAGGCAAAACAGGTGGTGGGCCAAGGCTAGAGTCAGATCAGTTATCAGTTTTGACCCTACTTATCAGTTTTGACTTTTTTAAAGACACCTGGAACTTGCTGGAGCTGGGGAGCTGAACACCTTGATGAGTGTCAGGAAAAAGAAAAAAGGCAAAACAACAAAAAACTAAATAACACCAAGGGACAGGAACTAGATCTAAGATAAAAACATTTCTGACAGATATTCCTGTCACAATATAGATAACTGTGGAAAATAGTAGAAAAGTCCACAAAATGAATCAACATGAATTTTACATCCCTGGGAACAGTCAGTAAAACTGCTGGCATGGTATAGGGAAAACCATTGATAAAAATGGATTATCCTTTAAAAGGGAAAGAGAAAAAAAAATGAGCAGTTTCCTGAATCAATGCTTTATGTATTGTCACTGAATAGGAAATGGTTAATTTATCTGGCTTTTAAAAGCTATAGATACTTTATTTTAAATTAACTGTTATTATAATTTTAAATTAACTGTAATAATTGAAGTTTCAAAAAAGTGAATTTCACTTTGTAGGGATGAGTAAGGGTTTTGAGGTTTTTACCTCAAAGAAAAGATGATTTTTGGTATTACAAGTTAGGGAAAAGAAGAAGAAGAAGAAGAAGAAGAAGAAGAAGAAGAAGAAGAAGAAGAAGAAGTAGGAGAAGGAGAAGGAGAAGGAGAAGGAGAAGGAGAAGAAGGAGAAGGAGAAGGAGAAGGAGAAAGAAGGAGAAGGAGAAGGAGGAGAAGAAGAGGAGGAAGAAGAAGAAAGGAAATATGAACAACCATGACACAGAGGCTGAAATATCACTAAAGGTATCCATTTTGCATTTTACAGCATGTGCTCATACCTGTGCTGAGTTGACTAAGGCACATTAAGTATCAATAAAGTGAGTATGTATTAGAGAATTCTTTATATTGCTACTAAAAAACTTTGGAAATCAAGGAACAGAAATAATCCTTCTAAGTGATATTCTAAGTTTGTTTTCCAACTAGTTTTTGAATAATATTTCTGTATTTTTTTCTGATACATATTTTCTAGTTTTCTTACAAAAATATCATTTGAGAATATCTGCTAAAAAATCTTAATAAACTTCATATATACCACATCTACTTCTTCCCCTTATCCACTATACCAGTTACCCTGTCAAAGATGGAAATCTAATTTGACACAATCTATTCTTCACAAATCCATACCAGATGGTTTTGTATCACTTTATCACTATATAGATGCTTGTAGCAATTGCTTGTTTAATAATTTCTTGTACTATCTTTCTAGAACTCAGAGGTAGGCTCATTGTTTTACAGCTTTATGAGTCCTTTCTCTTACTCTTTTCATGGATAGGTACTATGTTTGCTCTTTATTCTTCTAGGACCTCTTCCATCCTCAACAATTTCTTAATCACTGGATATTGCTTCTATTTGTTTCTTAAATACTTCTAGGAAAATTTCTCCCAACTTATACAGTAAATTTCTAATGGTTTTCCTGCCAGGAAATTCCTTCCTTGTGTCTCTGCTGACTTATGCACACACTCTATACTGTCCTCTCCTTGTAATTCTTTGCAAATGTAATAATTTTACTGTCTATCACAATTACCATTTTTAGGTTAAGGAGATGTAGAGTGTTAAGAAGATGTAGAGTGTTCATATAATAATGAATTTATAATTTTAACCATCTCCTCCTCAATGTATTTATAGAACCATTATATTTTCAATTATTCTGTTGTGGTTAGTTGCATGTCATTTCGTGCTTTTACCTTAGTGATTTTACATCTAAGGTTTCTGTCATTTCTACCAGTGTGTCCAGATTCCACTTTTGAATTATTCTTTTTCAAGTTCTGACTTACTGAAGTTCTCCAAACGTAGCCATATTTGTTTCTTTTATCTTTACTTCTTTCTGTCTTTAAAAAGTGCCAGGACAACTGTATCTGTGCCTTCAGTATGGTCTGTTTCAGGAGCTGCTAGGTCTCTTTTTCCACTTAGAAATAATTCCCAATGGAAGTTACTTGCTAAGCCATTGAGTTGGTTGAAATTTACATTTTAGGGCTATTCTCACAAACCTGTCGTTTTCTTTTCTTCTTTCTTTTAGATATTTTATTTTAGTAGTTTGTAAGTGATTCTCTCTAATTTGCTTTCTGTATGCACAGTCTTAAATAGTTCTCACTGTTTACGTGAATCAAATTCAGTCTAGTCAAACTGCCATCTGTATGCTTGTTTTTCCTTCCAAAGAAAGTCTTTGACCATTCAGCCATTGGCCATCTGTTTCTTCTGGGTATTCTAACTGTGGACATCTAAGTCCTTGTGACATTCCTCTTCAGATACTGAGATCTGATTTACTCTCTTGGTTCAGGGATTGCATAACTCCTTTTCTGTTTGATGAATAATGGATTTTCTTGGAGTGATGGAGATCATGCCTGCTCTACACGCCTCTATCCAGCAGAGAAAAATAGTTCTCTTTCCTCTTCACTGACACTTTCACTCTCTTTGCTTTGGTTATCTTCCTTAATTTCAAACATGTACTTATACATCTAAACATTGAAGTGTTTAGGTGAAGTTCAGTTTAACTCTATTAGGTTCCTAAATTTTTGGTGCTCAATGAACTAATCCTTCTGAAGTAAAGACAGGGTTTAGTTGCAAGACATACATGTGGGATTCTCTTCTGACCTTCAGCTGTTACTCTGGTAGAACATCTGGTGTCATATATTTCAGCAATCATCTTGGGTATGCTAGACCATTTCCAAAGTCCCAGATTATTAAGTCTGTTGTCTTACATATTTTGTTGCAAAGTGATTTTTATTGCAACTCATTCTAAAATATTTTGAATGTATCTTTTCCACAATCCTCAACAGTGCCTCCAGACAAGACCTTATTTAAATAAGGAGTGGAAATACTGTTGAAATTCCATGAGAGTGTAATGAGAATGATTAAGTTCAGAAAACAGGCTGAGTGAAGACAGTTTGAAAGAACTGGATTTTTGATGTCTAGAGATTGGAAGACAGGAAAGCAATATTCAACCATTTAAAAGCAAACAGATAAGCAGAAGATTGATCAATATGTTCTGAGATGGCAAGAAGCATCCAGCTTAATTTGCAATACAACATTTAAATTTAATATTAGAAAACAAAGAGGCAGTAACAAACACTAACAAACTCTATGTTGACTGTCTAAGTTAATTCCTGGATGTACTAAAAATGCATTCATAAATAATACTTCGAGCTTTATATTTCTGTAAGTTCATGAGATATAAGTGTTCCTAAGTTCAAGTGAATAAGACTTATCAAATTTATAAAGGAAAAAAAAGGTATATTTTTCTCATAAGGAAAAAGTATTAGGCAGTATTGCAAGATATAAACATTGAATACACATGCTGGGATTATATTTTTTAGGCCTATTAACTCAGAGACACAGTCATAGAATCATAGAATCATAGAATCATACAGGTTGGAAAAGACCTCTAAGATCATCGTGTCCAACCGTCAACCCAACACCACCATGCCCACTACACCATGTCCCTAAGGGCCTCATCTACACGTCTTTTAAATACCTCCAGGGATGGTGACTCCACCACTTCCCTGGGCAGCCTGTTCCAAGGCCTGACCACTCTTTCAGTAAAGACATTTTTCCTAATGTTCAATCTAAACCTCCCTTGGCGCAACATGAGGCCATTTCCTCTTGTCCTATCGCTAGTTACTTGGCAGAAGAGACCAACATCCACCGCGCTACAACCTCCCTTCAGGTAGTTGTAGAGCGCGATGAGGTCTCCCCTCAGCCTCCTCTTCTCCAGATTAAACAACCCCAGTTCCCTCAGCCGCTCCTCATAAGACTTGTGCTCCAGGCCCTTCACCAGTTTCGTTGCCCTCCTCTGGACACGCTCCAGCACCTCCATGTCCTTCTTGTAGTGATGGGCCCAAAACTGAACACAGTATTTGAGGTGCGGCCTCACCAGTGCCGAGTACAGGGGCACCATCACCTCCTTACTCCTGCTGGCCACACTATTTGTGATACAGGCCAGGATGCCATTGGCCTTCTTGGCCACCTGAGCACACTGCCGGCTCATGTTCAGCTGGCTGTCAACCAGCACCCCCACGTCCTTTTCCTCTGGGCAGCTTTCCAGCCACTCTTTCCCAAGCCTGTAGCGGTGCATGGGGTTGTTGTGGCCGAAGTGCAGGACCCGGCACTTGGCCTTGTTGAATCTCATACAGTTGGCCTCGGCCCATCGATCCAGCCTGTCCAGGTCCCTCTGCAGAGCCTTCCTACCCTCCAGCAGATCAACACTCCCGCCCAACTTGGTGTCGTCTGCAAACTTACTGAGGGAGCACTCGATCCCCTCATCCAGATCATTGATGAAGATATTGAACAGGACCGGCCCCAGTACTGAGCCCTGGGGAACACCGCTCGTGACCGGCCGCCAACTGGATTTAACTCCGTTCACCACAACTCTCTGGGCTCGGCCGTCCAGCCAGTTTTTTACCCAGCGAAGAGTGTACCTGTCTAGGCCGTGAGCCGCCAGTCCTAATGTACCTGTTGAAGTTTTCCTCTATCATTCAGGTATAGACACGTGAACTTGCAATGCCACTTGAGAAGGTCTAGGCTATCAAGCCTGGCCTCCTGTTGCTTTGTTTTACAGTTTTGAAAAATATGAAAAATAACACATATTTTATAATTTATGTTAGCCTTCTCCTATCATGCTATCAATGTTTTTGCTGAAGTTATATTTTACTTTTAGAACTTGATGTAGTTACTGTTATTGTTCTGGCTTTTTGTTAAAACACTGTTTTTTTCATGACAGAGGAAAAACAGTTTGAGATAATTGGAAAAACAGTTCTGCTTTTCAGATTACTTTGAGGTAGAAATAGACCTCGTTGCAAGTAATGCTGGTACAACAGACTTCTCCCAGACAGATCACTGACAAAATATTTTGTATTTTTAGCATTAAAAAAACCTTATTAAACTGCTTTTCAATAGCTTTGGAAGATGCCCACAGATTTTTCTGGTTTTTGGAACAGGCCATTTGTACTAGATTCAGGTAGGTTTCAGAATTCAAACTGCTATCTAGACAGTAATTGTTTCTTTATGGTATATATGTTATGTCAATGAACATCTATGCAAATTTATATGTATATATTTAGTAAATGCCCTAACTAAACAGGAGCATAGGCTACTAGGCATGGAATAATATCTGTCCTAGTCTTATGTTTGATTTTGATAACCATTCAAAAAATGTTCTGTGTAACACAGGTAACCAACCTTCCTTTCACCTTCCTTCTTTATTGCCTTATTTCCTTCCTTCCCTCCTTCCCTTTTTCCTTCCTTCCTTCCTTCCTTCCTTCCTCCTTCCTCCCTCCCTTCCTCCTGCCCTCTGTCCCTTCCTCCCTCCTTTCTCTCTCTCTTCTACTCTATCTTTCTCTCCCTTTTTCTTTTTCTGTTATTCTCTTTCTTTCTTTCTTTCTTCCACTCAAAGAATAATAAAGACTTTGAGCCTTTAAGCATGATTCTTACAACAAAATTAAGTGTAACACAGAAAGCCAAGATATGTAAGTATAGGCAGAAGACTATGAGTTGTTCAGTTGTCAGTAGTGGCAACTTCGGTTATGTGAAAACAGTACAAGCATTATACTCTCAGAACTTTTACAGATATCATCTGATAAATCTAGCTATGGTATTTCAAGACATTATTGCTTTTTCCCATTACACCTATTGATCTCTCAGACATTACTATCCTTTTAGAACGGTTGGCAGAATAGGACATATACTTGTACTTCATTCATTTCTGTTCTCTTCTCTCAGTGAAAATATGCCTTTAGAGGTTAGTTCATATTCCAGAATATCACAGTTCATATTCTAAACTATCACATGCAAAGACTGATAACTGCTTACATTTTCATTTCTGGATTTTTCAGGAGATGTCTGTCACAATTCAGAAATACTCTCGTGAAACTTGATGTAGTCAATAGCAACAGTATAATCAGAAGCAATGTTTTTTTTTGTTAATCATATTCTGAATCAGGAAGGATAATATCTAAGTTTCAAATGTTTATCAAGAGGAATTTTACTTTCAGTTATTGATGACGGGATTTATCTCACCTAAATTTAGGGTGGGATTCATCACATCTAACTTTAAGTATAGACATCTGCCTCCAAGAAAGGTGTCTAGACTTTCTTTACAGGTAATGGAAAAATAGTAAATGGATTCAATGGAGTCTAGAGAGTGATTCATATCTCACCTAAAGTAACTGATTCATCTGACCAAATATGATTGTCTACTTTAGGATGAAATCAATTGCTTTCCAGATTCCATTGACTATATCAACTGGATTTTCATTTATTATAATGAGAATTTAAACATCTACATTGTAGAGACCTACAATAAGTGAGATTAATTCCTCTCCTAGGGGCTCAGCTCAGCTGGCCAGCATCTAGTGACATTTGACATGACATACCCTAAATATCACACCTAGCCTTCAGCTAATCCTAATCAAGGAATCATCTATGTCTCCCAAAGGGTCTGTTTTTTATCAAGCAATCAGCCTTTTACAGTTCTCTGGAGTATCTCAGCACTATATGCCAAAGATGGAGCAACTAAAACCTTAATGGTTACCTCAGGTACTCATCTAGGATAAACATCTCAAATTCCCTTTATCAGAGAAAAATAGACAAATAATAAGCAAGATTCTTCCTAGTCTTGTTCTCTAAATATATATCAGGAAGTATGTGCCTTAATTGATTAGCTGAGATGAGTCCCTTTCTGACCATTTGAAGCATCTAGTGACAGCACTGCTTGCCCATTTACTTTAGTTAAAATGTGTATATGCAAACATATGGACTATCTGTTAAGCAGAATGATGCTGGAAGTTTCTGATTACTTTATGGCCATAAACTCAGTCAATGTTATTTTTCTACAATGTAAGGTGTACTCTGTACCTACCCTGTTAGCAGTATCCATTCAGAAAAGTAATTCTTAGCTTCAAAACCAACTGTTTTGGAATGACTTCCATCTACTCAACTTAAAACTAATCCCCTCTGAAGTAACTCAATTATAACCACTTTAAATCACTTGAACTAAGACTCTAACAAGCAACATTTAGCCTTCTTCTATAGCTAGGACATGATGATAACTACTCTGTTTTTCAGTTAAAGGTCCTGAAATTATATGTGGGAGGTGTAGCAGGTACCAGTATGCTGTCTCTCTTACATGATGACAAAGAGTATGATTTACTCATCTTGAAGAGATACATAACGATGTTGTGGATAAAACATCTTGAGGGTTCAAAGCCCGACAAGATAGTTTGAAAGAGTTTTATGGAATAAAAGGGGTTAGAAGTCATGCAATATCATTCACAGCATTCATAATATCATACTGTCACCATTGCTGAACTCTAATTCCATTTTGAAAAAAGCTGGTTTGTTAGAAAATCAAAGCTAAACAATAAGCTAAGGTATATGCATTGTGAATGGTCTCCTGACAGTATGCAGCTTGGTCCAGATAATAGGACTTGTTTAAAATCATAGAAGGGACCTGGGTCTCAGCTATGTCCCACTTCCCACTGCCACTACATCAGGCTATGGCATTGGCTACAAAGCCTCGAAAACCTCCAAGGGTGCAGATTCCATAAATCTCCAGGCAAGCTGCTCCAGTTCTGCAGTAGTTTGCTAATATTTTTTTTTAAAATGTCCAGTCTGAAACTTCCAAGCCACAATCAGTGGCCATAGTTGTCTGCCACTGAGGAAAAAAAAGGGCTCACTCATCTTTTTAACTTCTCTTGATGTCACCGTAAGAGGCAATCAAATTTCTTCTCTTCACAAGCCTGAAGAAGACCAACGCCCACAACCTCTATTTTGACAGTATAGAAATATCTGATCTTGATTATAGAGGTTTAAACCATATCTATATCTAAAAACGGAAAAAAAAAAGTCAGCAAGTTGATACGAAAAAAATTATTGCACAGAACTGAAAGATCTTAAGACCTGAAAATGATAAATAAAATGGATCATAGTGACACTTGAGGCTCCTTTTTCTTCAAGGTAGATTTTCTTGTTCAAGATGCAGAATTATAAAAAAGTACCTAGGGACTACTTTTGCAAATACTTATTATAATTGTGCTGAAGTCAGTTGGATTACTTGCACAACTACATATTTTTAAGATTATAATTAGTTGAATGTTAATGTTAAATTTTTATTTTCATTGGTAGTGGGTTTTTAAATTTGTTTCAGACTGTTCCTACATTATTATTAATTATTAATTAGAAAATAATGGGCTATATAATTACTTTACTCTTAAAAAATAAATTAAATTTTAAAAGATAAGAAAATATGGTGATCTCTTATGGCTAATCTAGTAACTTAGAAGTTTTAAATTACTAAATTATACAACAGGATATTCTGGCACACATTTATTTTGTTGTTACTTTATGTTATGTGTAAAGATTATATAAATGGTATATTAAGGGCTGTCTTCAACTATTTCATCTTCTCACCTTTCCCTTTTTTCTTCTTGGTTCTCCTACCAGTTGGAAGATCATTATTGAGAGCACAGAAGATTTCAGCTTCCATCTGTCACTTGTTGTGTGTATTGTTAATCCACCCTATGAAGTTGGAAACCACATTTTAAGGAAAACCTTCTTTACCCTCTCAAATAGTTCAGAGGCAGTTCACATTGTAGCTTTAAAGAGTTTAACAGTCAGTCCCCAATAAGGACTGAACTATAATAATTATTTGTCTGCTTTTAGTCAATTTAAATTCTAACTGGCAGATTTAGTTTAACACTATTTTGTTGCAGTGCCAAGGAAATAAATTTAATTTGATTGTTCAGCTAATACCCAACAACGCTTTAAAACATAACAACTTTATTGGGTCTCTGAGCCTTTTGGTTTTGGTTTCATCCCCTCTAACTTTAAAAATTTAAATGTTGCTCCTAAATTGAGCAATGTTACCATGTTAGACTTTCCCTATTGTCAATGAAGATACATGTATTTAATAGGTGATTTGGACTAGACAAAACATATTTCCTACAAACACCATAACATTTTACCTGACTTTACATTTGCAGAAAACAAACAGACAAACAAACAAACAAACTCAGCGTAAAGTTATCTGGGTTAGGAAATACCAAACAATTTTAAGCAATTGAAAGAGAGATCCATTAGAATCTCTTACTGCGAGATCTAATGTAAGAATTATAAAAAAGTTTCTTAAGAAAAGCTGAAAAGGATAAATAACTGTAAGGATAAACAACTGGAAAGAATAAATAATAATACCTGGAAACACTGGGTAATGTTAGTGAGGGTCTGTTACCACTTTAGCAATGCAACATGAATCCCAACATTAATACAACAAATTTCAGATATCATTACATAATCTCTGCCTGAAAATCATCAATTACTGCTCATAAGAAATTATATGCATCTCAAAATTATATTCACTTCCATTACATCCATTATTTCATCAAGGTATTATATAAAGAAAGACCACTGACAAAACCCTACTGATCAACAATTCATGCCAATTAATGGATATTACTATAAATAACCAAACCAGATATAAGCTTTTTATAAGCATAATGTTGTGTTAGTTAGAGAATTTTAACGTGTTCTAGTAAAAAACTTTAGAATAAATTATTTTGTAGAATCGCAAGAGAAGACAATTCTCCTCTCAGTAAGAATGAAGTGTGTTAAATGTCTCCTCTTCTTTATCAGTGATAATGTTTTATTAACAATTTCCTTATCTTTAATTTCTATTTTGTAGAGAAGATTCAAATAAACAAAGTATTTACTACTAACACAGGAATATTAATAAGTTACCTTGTCCTATGTATTGCTCAGAGCATCCAGATGCACGGCTCAAAGATACAGATTCCATTCGAGGTCAGGCCACTGGAAATGAAAACTGGTGAGAAGGGCTACAGATGTTGTCTGCCTGGACCTTTGTAAGGCTTTTGACATGGTCCCCCACAAAATCCTTCTCTCTAAACTGGAGAGGTATGCATTTGATGAGTGGACTGTCCGGTGGATGAGGAATTGGTTGGATGTCCATGTCCAGAGGGTAGTGGTCAACAGCTTGATGTCCACATGGAGGTCGGTGACGAGTGGTGTCCATGTTGGGACCAGTACTGTTTCATCAATGACATAGCAGCATCGAGTGCACCCTCAGCAAGTTTGCAGACGACACCAAGATGAGTGGTGTCGTTCACACACCTGAAGGACGGGATGTCATCGCCCTGGATGACATCCAGAGGGACCTGGACAAGCTCAAGAAGTGGGCCCGTGTGAACCTCATGAGGTTCAACAAAGCCAAGTGCAAGGTCCTGCACCTGGGTCAGGGCAACCCCCGGTTTCAATACAAGCTGGGGGATGAAGGGATTGAGAGCAGCCCTGCCAAGAAGGACTTGGGGATACTGGGAGATGAAAAGCTGGACCTGAGCCGGCAATGTGCGCTCACAGCCCAGAAGGCCAACTGTACCCTGGGCTGCATCAAAAGAAGTGCGGCCAGCAGGTCGAGGGAGGTGATTCTACGCCTCTACTCCGCTCTGATGTGACCCCACCTGGAGTACTGCGTCCAGCTCTGGAGCCCTCAGCACAAGAAAGACATGGACCTGTTGGAGCGGGTCCAGAGGAGGGCCACGAAAATGATCAGGGGGTTGGAATGCCTGTCCTATGACAAAAGGCTGAGAGAGTTGGGGTTATTCAGCCTGGAGAAGAGAAGGCTTTGGGGAGATCTTATTGCAGCCGTGCAGTACTTAAAGGGGGCTTAAAAGAAAGACGGCAGCAAACTTTTTAGCAGGGCCTGTTGCAACAGGACAAGGGGGAATGGTTTTACACTAAAAGAGGGTAGATTTAGACTAGCTATAAGGAAGAAATTTTTTACAATGAGGGTGTTGAAACACTGGCACCGGTTGCCCAGAGAGGTGGTAGATGCCCCATTCCTGGCAACATTCAAGGTCAGGTTGGATGGGGCTCTGAGCAACCTGATCTAGTTGAAGATGTCCCTGCCCACAGCCGGGGGGTTGGACCTTTAAAAGTCCCTTCCAACCCAAACTATTCTATGTTTCTATGAGATGGAATGTTTGTGTCTCGCTTAACGTAAGAGATCTCTCTGCATTTCTCTGCAAATGAGTATTTTACTTTATTATTCAAAGTGCTTGACAAATTGAGAGGGTTCTTTCCTTTTGGTTTGGATTATAGTGAACCAATACAATCATAGTTTTTCAGTCTTCAGACTAATGAGAACGTCTTGATATTTTAATATTTCACCTCTCCTATCCCCCTTATGCTAAAGAAATCATGTCATACTGATTTATATTGTGCCAGTTTCTGTTCTCATTAAAATTGTCGTCCAAAAATAAGGCATTGGAATTTTTCAATGCCTAGTCCATTACATGTAATCAGGTACTATGTTCATGTATTGTACTACTATGACCTATTTTGAATTCTAATTGTTTAGCTAATTCTGTTTTTTCCCAACAGATTACCAAAGTATAAACAAGAAATGTCCAGCTGATCAAAATGCAGACAGCTACCAGGGACAGCATATAGTTGTGGGCCACATTCATTTAATTTACATATTATACAAAAGTGGAAATCATTATATCTATTTCATATGAAAGACTTCTAATGAGAATAGATAGCAGTGCACAGTTATTTTCTTCTTATGCAAAACTCTGAAATAATAAGTATTAATTAAAATTTAGCAATATCATTATGGTCTTCTTCTGGAACTATGTGAGCAATATTAGTATTTTGTTTTTCTGAACTTTAAATGAGAAAAAAATTTCCTCACATAAAGAAAAGACAGACAATACCGTGAATTTAATTACTGTCCATTTCAATGAACACAGATGACAGAATTTTGAGATGAGGTGATGAACAGATATATTTCAAGGGTGAAATTTTAATAATAAAATGACACTTCTATTTCTTTATGTCTACATCCAAAGCTTAAATCCATTTTGTACTACTCATAACAGTATTTTACAGTAAATTTACATAATCTCTTTCATGCTAAAAACAAGTGGATGGTGTCCCGATCCAACGTCGGGAGAGGTTTCAATAGGATCCCAAGAGCGAGATTAAGACACAAACAAGGTCAAATGCCGCACATCCTAAACAACTTTTTATTATCAAAAGTAAAAATTAGTAGCAATAGGATAGATTAGAACAAAGATAGAAATCAAGTAAGCATTCGGGATAGAGTTGCAAGAATAGTCACCACCACGGACCCGCGGCGTCCCGGGGTCCAAGTCTTTCAGTGTTTCGGCAGTGGGCGGTCGCGGCGGGGTCGGCGGTAGGTGACGTGCTCCTGGGTCCCCAGTGGGCGACGCACTCCAGGGTCAGCGGTGGGCGACGACACCTGGCTCGTCTTGACAATCCCTTTTATTCCTGTTCAAGGGCTGTAGTTTCCATGGCAACGGCACATTGCTACATTCTTGTGCTTAACTGAGTCTTGCACAGCGAGTCTTGCACACAGCGCAGCCCCTGCAAACTGGAGGTCTCCGTGGCCTTGCAAGCTGCTCTTATCGTATTCAGAGCAATCTTTGAGACAAGTGTTCTACAGTTCAGTCTTTCACACGTATTCAGAGGATTCTTTGCTTAAATAAGCATTCTTTGAGACAAATGTTCTACAGTTCAGTCTCTCACAGATGGCAATATTCTGTATTTATCCTGATTTTACACCACAGAATCACAGAATGGTTGAGCTTGGAAGGGACCTCTGGAGGTCATCTCATCCAACCTCCCTACTCAAGCAGGTCCGCCTAGAGCCGGGTACCCAGGACCATGTCTAAACAAGTTTTGAATATCTCCAAGGTAGGAGAATCCACAACCTCTCTGGGCAACCTGTGCCAGTGATCAGTCACCTTCACAGGAAAAGAGTGTTTCCTGATATTCAGACGGAACCTCCTGTGTTTCATTTTGTACCCGTTGCCTCAGGTCCTGTCACTGGGCACCCACTGAAAAGAGCCTGGCTCTGTCTTCTTTAGAAGCTCCCTTCAGGTATTCATAGACATTGATGAGATCCCCCCTGAGCCTTCTCTCCTTCAGACTGAACTGTCCCAGCCCTCTCATCCTTTCTTCATGTGCGAGCTGCTCTTGTCTCCTCATCATCCATGTGCTCTTCATGGGTGGGCTCCACGTGTCCATGTCTCTCTTGTACTGAGGATCCCAGAACTGGACACAGGACTCCAGGTGTGGCCTCACCAGTGCTGAGTAAAGGGGAAGAATCACCTCCCTCGACCTGCTGGCAATATTTTGCCTAATGCAGCCCAGGATACCATTTCCATTCTTTGCTGCGAGGGCACATTGCTGGTTCCTGTTCAAGTTGGTGTCCACCAGGACCTCCAGGGCCTTTTCTGTTAAACTGCCTTCCAGCTGGGCAGCCCTCAGCATATATTAGTGCATGGAGTTGTTCCTTCCCAGGTGCAGGACTTTTCACTTCCCCTTGTTGAACTCCATGAGCTTTCTGTCAACTAATTTCTCCAGCCTGTCGCGGTCCCTCTGGACAGCATCACGACCCTCTGGTGTATCAGCCACTCCTCCCAGTTTTGTGTGATCACCAAACTGGCTGAGGGGTACACTCTGCCCCATCATCTGGATCTTTAATGAAGATATTAAACAGGACTGGACCCAGTACTGACCCATGGGATACACTAGTAGTTACCAGACCCCAACTCCACGTTGCTGATCCTACATCAACATACTTGTCTATGAGGATCTCACAGGAGATAGTGTCAAAGGCCTTCCTGAAGCCCAGGTAGAAAATATCCACTGCTCTCCCTTCATCTATCAGGCCAGTCATTTCATCATAGAAGTTTACCTGGTTGATCAAACATGACTTCCCCTTAGTGAATCCAGGCTGACTACTCCTGATGACTTTCTTGTCCTTTTTGTGCCTGTGCTCAATCTAATCTGTGGAAGGTCTGTTGAAGTGAATAAAAAGAGGCTCCCATTAACTTTAAAAAGTTAATAAGAATAAGACCAAATCATCAAGGGAAAATTGTGCATAAAATAAAACTGTGCATGTGTGGTAACTGGATAGCAAGCAATATTAGGGGAAGTAGACCTTCAGATGCATGAGAGATTAAGGTTATCACTGGGGACAGTTAAATTTCATAGTACTGAAGTCTATGATTTCTTAGCTGGTCCCCTCTTGGTTCTTTTTACTTTCCAAAGGCACCTTACAACAGAGCAACTAGAATATTAAAAGCTGGATACCTGAGTTTATGATAAAGACACAACTGATATAGCTAAACACAGAATGAAAAGATGGCCCTCGAGATGGGCAGCTTGGCAAACCTACTGTCTGTCTGTTTCACTGGCACTGATTCATAATTCATGTGGTTACACAGTGAAGGGAGATAATGTGTTTAAGCTATTTTCAATCTCTCCTAATGGTCAGGAAGTATATGAAAATCATTGTGGTTAATGCTTCTAGGACTTTGCCAATAACTCTATACTTCAAAGAAGGGAGAGCAGTAGACCCTAGGCTTGTTGTATACTACAGTTAAGTCCCTAGACGTGAAACCTGACTGATTTCTGCAACCTAAAAGCAGTATGTTGAATCCTTCATCTTGCAGCGTTACTGTATGTTACACCATCAACATATTATAACTTTCCAGGTTATAACAGAGACAGCTCCGCCACCCTCTCTCACATATTTCATGAGATACAGCTTGTGAGAAGAGATAACACCTTTAGGAAAAAAAAAACCCAAACAAGTTTTCTTTGCACTGAGACAAGAACTACATGCTGGAAAAGAAAGCACCAAGCACGAATAAAAAATGGTATATGAAAAAGCTTGTTTTTTCCACTCATAACATTTTGTCTAATAAAGGATATTATCTTTCTGTACAAACCTTGTCTCATATCTTTCCACTGTCTTGCTTACAGCAGTATTTGCATTTGAGGGACTAGAGCATAGCCGCTAAAATGTGAGTATTTTATGGGTTTAAAGCTGGAATTCATGTCCTATTTTCTAAAGAAGTTTTCAGGCTTTTCAACATTATCTGGATGTGGAAAATCCTGACTCAGTTATATGACATAAATTTTCAAAGCTAGCTCAGGAGAAGACTCTTAAACTCATTGAAATAACATATTCTGCTAGTAGATGGTGATATACGCTTGTTTATATGATGGCCTTAGCTGACAGAGAATCTGAAAAAGAAAGTCATGCATCCAGTTCAAATGTTTTATGGCAGTCAAGTTAAAGTCACCGGGTGCTGAAACCTGTGACTATTAAGAGAGAATCAAGGCTCTGTAGCATTGTGCGTACCATATTTTAAAATTAAAATTGACAAACAAGTCTATTTAATTTAAATCAGACCCAGATGACTGGATTTTTTTAACCATATTTCTAGATTAAATGATTTTTTTGTTATTGTCATAATACTCTAATGCATACTTATGGAGACGTAATGAGTTCTGTGGGATCATGCCAAACTTTGTCTCTAAGGATATAAAGAGAAAAAAGTAGAAGCAGAAGAATTAAGAAAGCTATTAATTCACCAAGTGCAATACAGTATTTTGCAACAACGTCTGCTGGAAATACCACACGGCAGAGAGGAAACAGTCGAGGATGTTCCTGGAGTGTGTGGAGGATAACTTCCTGACGCAGCTGGTAAGCGAGCCCACCAGGGGAGATGCCTCGCTTGACCTGCTGTTCACGAACAGAGAAGGACTGGTGGGAGATGTGGTGGTCGGAGGCCGGCTTGGGCTTAGAGACCATGAAATGGTAGAATACTCAATACTTGGTGAAGTAAGGAGGGGGGCCAGAAAAACCGCTACCATGGACTTCCGGAGGGCAGACTTTGGGCTGCTCAGGACACTGGTCGAGAGGGTCCCTTGGGAGACAGTCCTGAAGGGCAAAGGGGTCCAGGAAGGCTGGACGTTCTTCAAGAAGGAAGTCTTAAAGACGCAAGAGCGGGCTGTCCCCATGTGCCACAAGAAGAACTGGCGGGGAAAGCGACCGGCCTGGCTGAACGGGGAGCTCTGGCTGGGACTCAGGAAAAAAAGGAGAGTTTATCACTTGTGGAAGAAGGGGCAGGCAACTCAGGAAGAGTACAGGGATTGCGTTAGGTCATGCAGAGAGGAAATTAGAAAGTCAAAAGCCCAGCTAGAACTCAACCTGGCCACTGTCGTGAGAGACAACAAAAAATGCTTTTATAAGTATGTTAATGACAAAAGGAGAGCCAAGGAGAATCTCCATCCTCTATTGGATGCAGGGGGGAACGTTGCCACCAAGGATGAGGAAAAGGCAGAGGTACTCAATGCCTTCTTTGCCTCAGTCTTTAGTAGTCAGAGTGGTTATCCTCAGGGTACTCAGCCCCCTGAGCTGGAAGACAGGGACGGCGAGCAGGATAAACCCCCCATAATTCATAAGGAAGAAGTTAATGACCTGCTACGCCACCTGGACGCTCACAAGTCTATGGGGCCGGATAGGATCCACCCGAGGGTACTGAGGGAGCTGGCGGAGGAGCTTGCCGAGCCACTCTCCATCATTTACCAGCAGTCCTGGTTAACTGGGGAAGTACTGGACGACTGGAGGCTCGCCAATGTGACACCCATCTACAAGAAGGGGCAGAAGGAGGATCCGGGGAACTCCAGGCTGGTCAGCCTGACCACGGTGCCAGGGAAGATCATGGAGCGGTTGGTTTTGAGGGTGCTCATGAGCCATGTGCGGGACAACCAGGGGATCAGGCCCAGCCAGCACGGCTACATGGAAGGCAGGTCCTGTTTGACCAACCTGATCTCCTTCTATGACCAGGTGACCCGCCTAGTGGATGAGGGAAAGGCAGTGGATGTGGTCTACTTGGACTTCAGTAAAGCCTTTGACACTGTCTCCCACGGCATTCTCCTAGAGAAGCTGGCGGCTCACGGCCTAGACAGGTACACTCTTCGCTGGGTAAAAAACTGGCTGGACGGCCGAGCCCAGAGAGTTGTGGTGAACAGAGTTAAATCCAGTTGGCAGCCGGTCACGAGCAGTGTTCCCCAGGGCTCAGTACTGGGGCCGGTCCTGTTCAATATCTTTGTCAATGATCTGGATGAGGGGATCGAGTGCTCCCTCAGTAAGTTTGCAGACGACACCAAGTTGGGCGGGAGTGTTGATCTGCTGGAGGGTAGGAAGGCTCTGCAGAGGGACCTGGACAGACTGGATCGATGGGCCAAGGCCAACTGTATGAGGTTCAACAAGGCCAAGTGCCGGGTCCTGCACTTGGGTCACAACAACCCCAGGCAACGCTACAGGCTTGGGGAAGAGTGGCTGGAAAGCTGCCCAGAGGAAAAGGACCTGGGGGTGCTGATTGACAGCCAGCTGAACATGAGCCAGCAGTGTGCCCAGGTGGCCAAGAAGGCCAATGGCATCCTGGTCTGTATTAGGAATAGTGTGGCCAGCAGGAGTAGGGAGGTTATCGTGCCCCTGTACTCGTCACTGGTGAGGCCGCACCTCAAATCCTGTGTTCAGTTTTGGGCCCCTCACTACAAGAAGGACATGGAGGTGCTGGAGCATGTCCAGAGAAGGGCAACGAAACTGGTGAAGGGCCTGGAGTACAAGTCTTATGAGGAGCGGCTGAGGGAACTGGGGTTGTTTAATCTGGAGAAGAGGAGGCTGAGGGGAGACCTCATCGCGCTCTACAAGTACCTGAAAGGAGATTGTAGTGAGGTGGGTGTTGGTCTCTTCTGTCAAGTAACTAGCGATAGGACAAGAGGAAATGGCCTCAAGTTGCGCCAAGGGAGGTTTAGATTGGACATTAGGAGAAATGTCTTTACTGAAAGAGTGGTCAGGCCTTGGAACAGGCTGCCCAGGGAAGAGGTTGAGTCACCATCCCTGGAAGTATTTAAAAGATGTGTAGATGAGGCACTTAGGGACATGATTTAGTGAACATGGTGTGTTGGGTTGCTGGTTGGACTGGATGATCTTAGAGGTCTTTTCCAACCTTAATGATTCTATGATTCTATGGTTCTAATGCTTCCTTTTCTTCATTAGCCCAGAGTTTAACAGAAAACATTCATGTCTATGACAGCCAGTATTTTCTGGTCATTTAGATATGTTACGAACATCATATTTCTTTTTTGCTTCTGGTGTAACATTTAAAGACAAAATACAGGAAAGGAAATTCACATTTCTTTCTTATGTTCCAAACCCTAACATTTTCTGAGTTTATGCCACTACCATTCCGCTGGATACCATTAAGCTGAAGATCAGTTTTCGTGGTATATATGTGCTCTCATAATGAAATAAAAAGATCTTCATTTCATTAAGAAACTCAAACTGGTTTTATATAATTTAAGTCACTCTCCACTCATTATGCTGCATCTTCAGTAATATTTACAGTTTTGATGCAGATGAAAAGTCAATATACACTCCATTAAAGGTCAGGTCACTACATCTGTAAAATGCATTAAACACAGCCACATTTTCTTTTCCCCCTCTGAAATCAGCAGAAGCATCCAGGTGCTACCCACACATCACTACTACTACACAGTATGTTATAGGTTTGATCTCTAGTAAAGTTTGTATGGGGACACACTAGTGAAAGAGTCAGTTCACAGCATGTTTAAAAGCATGATTTTGATGCATATTACCTTTCTTTTCTCTTTCTCTGTTGCATTTCTTCTGTTTTTTGTTTCCTTCCCCTTACTTGCTGTGCTTGTATTTTAATGTGACAACAGTTGCCTAATAAAAACCCCTTCTTAGCAATATCTTTATGTATCCAAAAATTCAGTCCATACTTTCTCATTCAAAATTATTTAGTTCTTCCATTACGAGACAAAGACTTGCCTTCCCACCATCTTAGAGAGGTCATAACATACCTTTGAGCACTGTAAATCATCTTGATCGAGGAGGAAAATTTAGAGGCCAACATAAGGAACAGGACCATGACTTTTGCTCTGGAACAGTTCCTTATGCAGAGCGGAATTTGCAGAGGAATTTGCCAAAGTCTAATGGAGAGAAGGAGAAGAAATGTTCCACATATGATAAAGCCAGGAGCTTGAAGGTAAGAGCAAAGATTCATTCTCAGCGCTGAAGTAATGGCCAGAGTTGTTAAACTCCTGGAGGAGAAGGATTTCTTTCTCCCTACCTCCCACGGAAATTGCCACACGACATGAACATCTGTCTCTAACATTTTGACCTCTTGATGCTTGATTTTCTTTGTGAGTTTAACCTTTGCTTCTGAAATAAGACATATACTATTTTTGAGAATGGTTTTTCATGTAAAAAATATTTTTTGTTAGTAAAGTGTTTGAGTCATGTCCCTTTCTGAACTGACGAAAATCTCTGAAGGTCCATTTTTTTCAACAAAATACAGTTTTGTAAAACATTTATATGTTGTATGAACTCAGCAGACTTTTTTTTTTTCTATTAGGTATTCTGGTAACCATGGGTCATGCTTTGTCCTACCAGCTGGAAAACATGAAAAAAAAAAAAGTTGACTCCAAAAGATTTACTTCAGAAAGTTCATTCTCATCAGAATCCAGCTCACCTCACTGTTTTGTGATATTTAAGAAAATAATTTGCAACAGTCTCAATGCTATTTGTTTTCCAGGAAACCTGGTGTCCTCTTTTATAGTAGACAATTTAGACAAAAAATAGATCATGAAAAGGAGGCACTTCAGAAAGCAGTATACTTTAAAGAAATGAATTCAGAAGTATAATTTTTTTTTTCACAAAAAAATTTTATGTACGATTTTATGACTTTTACGGTTTGGAATATCTTTATCCTATTCTGAAATATGACAGGGAGTAGTGTTGTATTATATGGAATGTAAATTCACAGTGAAAGAGGAAGATGTGGAAGATGAAAGGAAAGGAAATGAAGAAAAGAAAAGGAAATATCAAAAAGGAAACGAAGTTGGCTTTCATCAATCTCCTGAACAGACTACCTTCTCCAATACTTCTATTCTCAATTCCCCTTTTTTCCAACTGTTATGTAAGAGCTTTAAAAAAAAAAAGTCGAGACATGTCAAAGTATATTTAAAAAAAAAGAGAAGCTGCATGCCCCATTAACATTGTTTTCCAGTGATTGAGTAACTTATGTTAAGATAGGCTTGCTCTCGTTTTCCATTGTAGACTTCCTCAATACCTGATACAGACAGTTGGCATATATAAGCCAGGCATTACGGATTGCTTCTTTCTGTAAGGTAAATCTTTTAGAAGTACAAAGCCTTCAGAATTCAGTTATCAGCCTTGGAAAGATCAGTTGCCAGGACAAAGTCCTTATGCATTTGAAACCTCTATTATCATGCTGAATTTTAACTCTTTCTCTCAGATTCCCTTCTACTTTAACGACCCCTTTTCACTGAAATTTGCGCTTTCTGATAAGCCAATACCATGCTCACCTCAGCCTCAAGAGAATACCCTATCTACTTCCTCTAAGTGTCATTTAACTATTTTATGTTCATATACATTAAATACTAGAATATTCCTAAATTAAACAAGCAAATAAATAAAACCAACGCCCACAACACAGGACCTTAGAAGAGTAGACAAAAGATCTCATTCTCCCTTTCCAATCAGTTGTCATAAAAATATTTGTCTGTATCTGAACTTTTGCATTCTTAGCTTCACAATGGTTTGCTTTCAGAAGGAGGAATAGAGAATGTTGTCACCAAGGTGGTTGTGGTACTTTTTTAGGACATAAAAAAAGTGTTTTCAAGCTCCTTTAGTTTAAAGCAGACATACAATCAGTTTCTCTGACTTCCTG
Organism: Calonectris borealis; assembly: GCF_964195595.1. Lineage (NCBI taxonomy): Eukaryota > Metazoa > Chordata > Aves > Procellariiformes > Procellariidae > Calonectris > Calonectris borealis. The sequence continues at coordinate 184,057,477 of NC_134312.1, forward strand.
GGCAATACTTACTGCTGGTTTAGTACGTAAATGATTATTCCTGTGCCTTTCTCCATGGTGTATGAGGATCTGAAGTTATGTTCTCAGAAAACTTCCAAGACAACCTAAGAGATGTCTTTTGAACTTAAGTACCAGTGTCAGTAAATCCTAGAAGGAGCCTACCTACTAGTTTAGATTTTACTAAAGGCATAAATGAGTTTCCATACATAAACCCCAAATTAGGTAAGAGTTAGGTGCACTGCATCCAATGCTAGATGGGAAAGAGTGAGTCAGCATATCCAGGAGCGATTCCTTTAGGTATCAGATGAATAAAACAAAGGATAAGCATGAGCTGTTTAATAAATCTGGGAGTATTAATCCATTTTTCTGGAGGCGTTACCGAGGTCAGAATATAATACTGGTTGCTCAGAGAAGAAAAACTCTTTAAGATAAAATTTCCATAAGTTAAGTCTCTCAGGCTCCCTTCAGGTTATAAAGCTACAAAAAAGTAGTGCAGGACAGCAACTAACCACTAGGCTCATTATATCAAATACAACTAATTACTGCAGTGAGAATCTTCAAGGCACTCAAAATATGTCTTGCAGTCATCAGATTACTTTTTTTTTAAGTTTGTATGTGCCCCTGATGATGGAAATTCATGATCCCATAACAACAATTTAGAAACCGACCCAAAACCTACTTTAGAGCAACCAAAATTCATCCTCATTATAGTTAAAAGAGAGTTAGCAAGTATTTCAGAACTATAACACAATAAATGGACTTCAAAGAGCCCAAAAAGCATGCTGATCTTTGATGCAAGCTCTCTAGACCAGTACCTTTGCTGAGCTCAAAAAGAATAACTTATGATTAATTCAGTTCAGCTAACTATACTAGCTGAAGGATAGCTTTCATTATTTAATCAGTTCCCCTCCATATATACTCCCTGATCAGCCATTTAAGGATGATTATAGAGGAAATGCTTTGAATGTCATTATCTGCAACCCATATAGTATGCTTCAGTTTAACTACCTCACCTGCCTAAGAACTTATTTTATTTTCTAAGAGAGAAGCTCTTTGAAGTGAGGAACAGGGGGGAGTTAGGACTGAAACAGTTGTTTCACAAAGCATGAAAAAGGAAAATTAATTAAGAGGTGTGACAGTTAAAGTCTGCATTTCACACTTTTGGTTTATGTTTAAAAGACAAATGTAATCAAGCGAGGCTTTTTAGATTTAAAAAGCGAGGCTATGCTTATACAGACAGTAGTTAACAAGTCATATTTCTGGAACAGATTGAAGACCAGTAGACTTATTAGCGTGGCACTGTGCTGTGCTAGCAAATCTTGCCAGTTTAGCATGGGTACGTGACTTCAGAAACAGAGAAGTTTTACCCTGAAGGGTTGGAATAGTGGTGGAGGAAACACATAATCAAGGACAACTCAGAAATGTTTGCTGCTATTGCAGCATGAATGATTATTTCTTCTCTTTTAATCTTGCTGTCTTAAATTTAGGTTTCCAAGTCTGTTAGCTGTGTATTCTCCCGTTATGATCAGAAGAGAGCAGACTGTGATAAGTCACTTCCTCACATTAAATTTATCTCTGGCTGGGATGAATTGCCATCTCAGAAGAGCTTTCTCTCTTCATTGATTGTATATATAACAGGTTTAACATAAGCACTTAATGCCATCCTAGCTGCCTTAGGGAATTCTCCCTCGCTTCCAGCTTCCTCTCCAGAACATGGATCTTCTGCAGATTGTGTCATATCTGTCATCACCGGTATCTGACTGGCCTCCAAATCTCCATTTTCAGACATCTTAGGGAATCTAAAATGGACAGCTGGAGGAAGGCAGGATATTCTTTGGTACCAGAAATAGCACTAGAAACCTAAGTTTTGTTACCCTGTAGCTTGAAATATGGTATTGACACTGCCGGTAACAGGGCACAAGCTTTGTACAAAGCCTCAGGTCTCAGACTTGTCAGACCTGCTCTGTCTTACCTTTTCTTGACCTGCCTGCAATTTTGTTTCACGTGGTTTATCTATGACAGTAATTTTTCTAATTGACCAGAAAATTTGGTTTGCTTTTGCATATCTTATAAACAGTGCCACCACATTTTACGACGCTAACCTAATGATAGCATAGAGAAATAGAGGCCTGGTACTACAGCAGAGGCCATGAGAAGTGGGGACATGGGTTGTGGCATAGAGGAGGACAGCTATGGGAGGGTAAGGGATGGGGTATAGGCTAACAATAGAGACCCCACAACTGTAAGCCATGGGCATTTAATCAGAGTTTTTCCCTATAGAACTATTCTTTCTCTGTAATAATTGAATCTGAACTAACAATGATTCTTGGATTAGACTGCTAACATTTCAATTATATTAACAATAAATTATTGATTGTATATATAAGGTGATTCCTCCTTGCCCATAAACAAGATTTTGATCGTTAACAGTTTGCACAATTGAATTATCTTCCTGTTGACAAACCGAGACTAGATGCCTGACTTTAGATGGTAACCTTTAGGTTACCAGATGTTTTTCCTATGCAACTTGATTCACAAACATTTACAGTGATTTAAGACATGGGGCTGGCAAATGTGGCAAGTGTGAATTAAGCAAACCCACAGATTTGAGCAGCAGCAGCTGGAAGCCACAAGAATTTCTAAGCAGTCATTAATGGCCCTATAAACTTATGTTTACATGACTGAAACCAGCCCACCTCGTATTCACTGTGATAACTAGGCTAAAAAATAATTTGATATAGTTTAAAGATGAACAAAGCAGCACCTAGTGAGTACCCAAAAAGGCTTTTTTTCCCCTAGCATTTTCTAATATAATGAAATTCTCAAATATCTGGAGTTAAGCTTGACTTTAAATTAACGTAATATTTTCTATAGCTAGTCTAATTTTCCTTTATGCCCTGAATCTTTAAAGGACACCATCCAGTTTCAAAGATTGCAAATTTCAGGCATGTTGAGGGTAAACTCGGTTTTGAAAATGAATTTTTAAAGTTTTTGATATCCACACTGTGCTATAAATCAATGGTTCCTTATTATTCTAGTACACTCATATATCATGGTGATAACTTCCAGATAGACACAGACACTGAGAAAGATAGTATCTCACTAACAGCAGAAAAAAAGAAAAAAACAAACGCATACACACCCCCAACCAGTTAATGAAAAAGCTCAATTGTCTAGCAAACTGTGGCACACTGAGTGTTCTTAAATGTAGTTTACAAAAGTATTTGCTGAAATCAGTATAACTTTGTTTACTGTAAATGTCAGTTACATTATGTGACTAAGCATATGGCATATTCTTAAGATAGTGTCTTGGGCACAACTTTGTGATTTTAAAATGTCATTTTATTCAGTCTGAGAGACTTAATCAGTGTTAAAGTAGTATTCAGTTGCTTACATCTCTTATTGCTGTGTTTACCTTTTTACAAGGGCTGAGAATTAGATTCAAATACTCAAAATTACTGTGTCTGTATGATTCCTTTTACTTTTTAAGTTGAGATTTTCTAAGGAGACAGGCTCACAGCTTTGAGAACTTCATTAGAATTTGTTCATCTAGGTCCATTCAACTCCACTTAAATCGTTCCATCTTGTCACTACTATTAAAACATTCTTGAAAATAGGATCTGACGAGATATACTGAAAACAGTGCAAATGTACTACAGAAATTTGATAAGTTATGTTTCAGTTATATTTGACCATCCACATTGTAGACACTGACAGCTAAGCCAGTCTCTGTGTGTGCCCTTTCTGAGTAGTGGAGAAAAAAGGCTCTTTTAGGGCACAGCTAATCTGACCAATTTTAGACATTTCATTTGCGGTGAAATGAATCATACCTGGAAGTGTCTATTTCTCTCCATTGACTATGAATGGAGCCTATCACGATTAGCTCAGGCATAACCAACCACTAAAACTCTTTTTTTCCTTTTAATCAGATCAATGTCACCCTTTTACATGATTTTGGGTGGATCATTCTGTTCCAATACTGCATTATTCTGTACTTACTTCTTTCTTGAATGACTAACTAATTTATCTTACTTAAATTTTCTCAACTGAAATATTGTTAGCACAAAGACAAACTTTGATTTTAGCTTTATCTGTGATTGCTTAGATATAGTTACTTTGTTTAATTATTTATTGTAGTTAATTGTTTTAGAGAAAGAGAGATGAAAGACCTTCAAGAAATTCAGTATTTATTTCCAATGGTTTGATTACCATAAACTACACAATTGTTGCATGCTGACTTTTAAAGTTATGAAATAAGTTGTATTTCAAATATAAGTAGTATTTTTTTCTGAAAATCCTATCTTAACCTTTCACCCTGTAATTCAAGAGGTTGTTCTCAGTCTTGTTACAGAAAACTTATGCTATGTTTCAGATGTAGTGAATAGGTATTTCCCACATGACATGTTTAAGAAAACTATTTTAAAAATTCACTGGTTGAGGATATTCTCCAGCTTTTCCTCAAAATTCTCCAAAAGTACCAGGTAGTAATATTTGTAATCAATGATGCCTGCATTTTTCCAGGTTTGTAAAATTCAGTTTGTGTGACTTAAAATGTATTCAAGTAAAAATAATAATAAACTTCATAAAGAGAGAAATCCAATGCTAGGACCTGTAGAATTACAATTAAAAAAACCTAATACTACCAAGAAGGTGCAGTCTGATACTCTTAAATAAAGCATTTGAATCTGAAGAAGCTGGGCTGCAAAAATTCTTGAGAAAATATCTTGTGTGATTTTTTTGGCACCTAGGCTTTGACAATAGGTAAAAATAAGAATTGTAGGAGGATATAAAAAGGTATATGCAATAAGTGTGACTATGTGTGTATGTACAACACCAGCTTGTGTGCACAAACACACACACATGTATAGACTTACATATATATGTATATATTTGTATATACACACATACATATGTGCATATATATGTACATGTATATATACATGTATATATACATGCATACGTAAGTATAGAATCATAGAATCATAGAACCATTAAGGTTGGAAAAGACCTCTAGGATCATCCAGTCCAATCGTCAATCCAACACTACCATGCCCACTACACCATGTCCCTAAGCGCCTCATCTACACGTCTTTTAAATACTTCCATCATTCCAGGAGGACTCAACCATGTCCCTGAGCAGCCTGATCCAAGGCTTCACCACTCTTTCAGTAAAGAAATTTTTCTTAATGTCCAATCCAAACCTCCCTTGGCGCAACTTGAGGCCATTTCCTCTCATCCTATAGCCAGTTACTTGGCAGAAGAGACCAACACCCACCTCCTTTCAGATAGTTGTAGAGCGCGATGAGGTCTCCCCTCAGCCTCCTCTTCTCCAGGCTAAACAACCCCAGTTCCCTCAGCCGCTCCTCATAAGACTTGTGCTCCAGGCCCTTCACCAGCTTCGTTGCCCTTCTCTGGACATGCTCCAACACCTCCATGTCCTTCTTGTAGTGAGGGGCCCAAAACTGAACACAGCATTCGAGGTGCGGCCTCACCAGTGCCGAGTACAGAGTTACAATCACATCCTAACTCCTGCTGGCCACACTATTTCTAATACAGGCCAGGATGCCATTGGCCTTCTTGGCCACCTGGACACACTGCTGGCTCATGTTCAGCCAGCTGTCAGTATACATGAATGAAAAGAAGGTTAAGATACACCACATACTTCATGTCATGTATTACACATGACACGTATGTATACGTCATAAATATTCAACCTTTCTTTTAAAGTCCATGACAGAATGATCTAGATTTCTTCTGGTGAGGTGGCAAAACACACGACTTAGTCAGTTCTTAGTTTTCAGAAAACATTGTGTTGTACAGGACTAATAAAGTGAATAAGTACTACCATATAATTTCCTGAAACTGGGCTTCTCTGTAAGTATTTCAGATAAAACAAAGAAACGTACAATAAAATATAATTCCTTGGAGTTGTTATGCCCAAAATCTTGTTTTATGAGCAAAGAGGAAGTACATGTTACATCTATATAAATATATACATATAAATGTAAAACTAAATATTTATTATTAGTATAATTTGAATCTTATATTTGACAATGATCTGCAGTGTCAGGTTGATCTTGGTTTTTCAATCTTAATGGCAATGGAGGAAACACTGAAATTCTTAATCATTCTTCCATGACTATTTTCTTTGTTCTTTGATGAAACTGCATCATATGTAGAGAAGTATCAATTACATGATAATAATCTTGAACGTTTGAATATGAACACAATTTCATATCCTTCTAAAGACTTAGATCTTTTAACAGCAGATGTGATCCCTTCTAATTTTTTTGTTCTCTTTTTCTGTTTTTTTTGTTTGTTTGTTTGTTTTAAGCTTTTCCTCACACATCAGTCCCCTTATGCATTTTTTACTATCACCTACTGTTAGAGGCACTAAATATCTGCCTGTCCAATCACACATTGTGTGATCTAATGATAGTAATTTGTAAAGTGCTGTGCTGGTTTTGGCTGGGATAGAGTTAATTTTCTTCATAGTAACTAGTATGGGGCTATGTTTTGGATTTGTGCTGAAAACAGTGTTGATAACACAGGGATGTTTTCATCTGCATCAGTGGCTTGCCAAGCCGCTTTCCATCATTTACCAGCAGTCCTGGTTAACGGGGGAGCTCCTGGACGACTGGAGGCTTGCCAATGTGATGCCCATCTACAAGAAGGGCCGGAAGGAGGATCTGGGGAACTCCAAGCTGGTCAGCCTGACCTCAGTGCCGGGGAAGATTATGGAGCAGTTCGTCTTCAGGGCGCTCACGAGCCATGTGCGGGACAACCAGGGGATCAGGCCCAGCCAGCATGGGTTCATGGAAGGCAGGTCCTGCTTGACCAACCTGATCTCCTTCTATGACCAGGTGACCCACCTAGCAGATGAGGGAAAGGTTGTGGATGTGGTCTACCTGGACTTCAGTAAAGCCTTTGACACTGTCTCCCACAGCATTCTCCTAGAGAAGCTGACGGCCCACGGCTTAGACAGGTGCACTCTTTGCTGGGTAAAAAACTGGCTGGACGGCCGAGCCCAGAGAGTTGTGGTGAACAGAGTTAAATCCAGTTGGCAGCCGGTCACAAGCGGTGTTCCCCAGGGCTCAGTACTGTTCAATATCTTTGTCAATGATCTGGATGAGGGGATCGAGTGCTCCTTCAGGAAGTTTGCAGACGACACCAAGCTGGGCGGGAGTGTTGATCTGCTGGAGGGTAGGAAGGCTCTGCAGAGGGACCTGGACAGGCTGGATCGATGGGCTGAGGCCAACTGTATGAGGTTCAACAAGGCCAAGTGCCAGGTCCTGCACTTGGGTCACAACAACCCCATGCAACGCTACAGGCTTGGGGAAGAGTGGCTGGAAAGCTGCCCAGAGGAAAAGGACCTGGAGGTGCTGATTGACAGCCGGCTGAACATGAGCCAGCAGTGTGCCCAGGTGACCAAGAAGGCCAACGGCATCCTGGCCTGTATTAGAAATAGTGTGGCTAGCAGGAGCAGGGAGGTGATGGTGCCCCTGTACTCGGCACTGGTGAGGCCGCACCTCGAATGCTGTGTTCAGTTTTGGGCCCCTCACTACAAGAAGGACATGGAGGTGCTGGAGCATGTCCAGAGAAGGGCAGCGAAGCTGGTGAAGGGCCTGGAGTACAAGTCTTAGGAGGAGCGGCTGAGGGAACTGGGGTTGTTTAGCCTGGAGAAGAGGAGGCTGAGGGGAGACCTCATCGCGCTCTACAGCTACCTGAAGGGAGGTTGTAGTGAGGTGGGTGTTGGTCTCTTCTGCCAAGTAACTAGTGATAGGACAAGAGGAAATGGCCTCAAGTTGCGCCAAGGGAGGTTTAGATTGGACATTAGGAAAGATGTCTTTACTGAAAGAGTGGTCAGGCCTTAGAACAGGCGGCCCAGGGAAGTGGTTGAGTCACCATCCCTGGAAGTATTTAAAAGACGTGTAGGTGAGGTGCTTAGGGACATGGTTTAGTGGGCATGGTGGTGTTGGGTTGACGGTTGGACTGGATGATCTTAGAGTTGTTTTCCAACCTTAATGATTCTATGATTCTATGATTCTATGATTATTGCTGAGCAGCGCTTACACAGAGTCAAGGCCTTTTCTGCTTCTCACACCACGCCACCAGTGAGGAGGCTGGGGGTGCACAAGAAGTTGGGAGGGGATACAGATGGGACAGCTGACCCCAACTGACCAAAGGGATATCCCAGACTATATGATGTCATGATCAGCATATAAAGCTGGGGGAAGAAGAAGGAAGGGGGAGACTTCGGAGTGATGGCATTTGTCTCCCCAAGTAACTGTGACACATGATGGAGCCCTGCTTTCCTGGAGATGGCTGAACACCTGCCTGCCAATGGGAAGTAGTGAATGCATTCCTTGCTTTGCTCTACTTGCGTGTGCTGCTTTTCCTTTACATATTAAACTGTCTTTACCTCAACCCCTGAGTTTTGTCACTTTCACTGTTTTGATTCTCTCCTGCGTGCCACCGTGGGGAAGTGAGCAAGTGGCTGTGTGGCGCTTAGTTGCCAGCTGGGGTTAAATGACAAGAAGTGCTTTTCATTATATTTCTTTAAAGAAGACAAAATCAAAGAATCCTATCCTGTAGCCTACATTCAAGTGTGAAATGACTAAAGAATTTAATTTATCAGAGGCTGATATGCTAAAAAAATGTGGATAACTGTAAGACTTGCATTGTTCAGATGATTACAGTTGGGCATTCTGATCTTGTATTACTCTGGAATCAAAGCTACCTCCAACTATGTCATTTCCAGAAGTACCATCTTTCAGATTAACTCGTCTAGAAATAAAATCACTGTCATTACTCTTATTTGTAGGATGTGAAAGTTATATATAGCAATAATACTCAGTTAACGATGATAAGGGATATTCAATTAAGTCAGTAACCTGTTAGAAGATCTGGCAATGTACAAGTACATCAACTACTCATTCTTTGAAAATGTAACGTTTGGCTGCTATGAGGAGAGTGATGATATCTTGAAAGAGACCAGGGTCTTAGAGAGGACAAGATAGCTTGGGCAGGACAACTTAATAGTTGTAACAGGGAATTCCAGGAGGTCTTGTTTTTCCAAATAGGGAAAAGAAAATGCGTGTTGAAGTAAGAAATCCGTATGTCTTCTCCACTTCTAAAGGAATAATAACTAAAATAATAATTCTTCTGATCAAATCCTGCCAGACTTCAAGAAAGGAGTTATTGATTTTTTTTTTGTTTCTTTTCACTAGAACATGCTCCAAATAAGGAAAACTGGGGAAAAAAGAGAAAGCAAAGGATGAAGAAAGTTGCAGGAGATGCAGAAAGAAGAAAATCATGCTAATTTCACCCTATTTCCTGCAGTGCTTTACTTTTCTGCATCTAATCATCCATCAAGATGAACACAGGAACTCTTAGGCTTCATGTGCTATTTGTATATTCTTTCACCACTGTGTAAGAGGGTGACATGTCAATTACTCCTAGGAAGGGCACTTAACCAACAAATTTAACACAATTTTGAGCATTAATGATTTAAGAATTAGTCACCAACTAAATATCAGATCTGCTAACCCTATGTTTATGTTGTATAATTATGTAGTATGGCTACCCCCTATTGCTTGACATAGTAATATATCTTTATTAAAAATGAGAACGTTGGCACAAAATAATGGTAAGAAAGTTCAGGAAATTCATTTAAATCCAGTCTCCCAAATATTTATGGTGATAACTCTTTTTTTTTCCTTTTGCATAAATGTCAACAAGTTTTTATTTTTAAAGATAAATAGAATCTCATTCTGCATCCACAGGTTGCCTTAGTGGCTAAGAAACTTGTAATTCAGGAGTGAGAAGAACCATGGCTAGAAGAACCCATTCTAACCTGTGGCCACGTAACTTTTTTTTGGTGGTGTTTGATAAGATATGTGTTGAAATGACCCACCAAAGCTGTTTTTAAGACCAGCTGTATTTTCAGCAAAAGAAAGACTCCTCTGGTTTAATGAAAACATCGAAAGGATAAATAGTTGATGACACTAGCTAGTGAAAAAAAAAAGACAAACTTTGAAATGCATGCATTAAAAAAATAATATATGTATCAATGTGATTCCATTCAGATTCACAGAAGTAGTAGAAAAAAAATCAAAAATTCATTCTCTAACTATGAAGACCCTAGGGAGCAAAAGAGGATAATTATTTGCCATTTGCTTGATAGTGAGATCTATATTCTGGTCTCTAGGCAGAATCAAGGTAGCTATATGTTGGGCCAATTACAGATTTTTCAAAGCACTAAACATCATAAAAGTTAAGATTCATGGGATATAGAAGCGAGTAAAAGAAGTACATGCAAAGAACACTGAAATATATACTTGAAATAGATGGTTTAGCAGTTGCTTCCATTCACGGTGATTTTAGGTTGATGTCATTCTTAGAATTGGTATTTTCAAACAGAACATATAGATGAGGTACCTGAACTTGGGATTGTCTGACAGAAGACCCTACAAATACATTTGATTTTAAGAAAGTCAGTATCTTTCTACTGTAATTGAAAATTAGATCCCTTGATATACATCTCAATATTGATCTCCAGCATTTTACATACTTCAAACCATAGTGGGCTCTAGAAAAACTTAGCTAAGTCTCCTATAAACAAGTTATGAGTGGGTGCTCAAAACTTACTTTCTATAGTGAACAAATGCATAAAGATTCAAGGAATTCTTTATGGTAGTTAGATTATGAATTTCTTTCTGAAACGGGTTCTGATTTTTGTCAAAACAGGAAAACATGTATTTTTCACCTATTTTTCCCACTCCCACACAATTTCTAGTGCTGTCATTTTATATTCAGTCCCAAAGATATATTACTAGTTTATGTAGCTGCTTGGAAAGTTAGCCTCTGAAAAATTCCTGAACTTGATTTTGGCTTGATTCCAATTCAGTACATAGTCCCATAAAATGAATAGCTATTAAAAGAGATCTTATTCTTTGGATATTCATACTATACTTTAAAGAACTAGAAAGGTATCAGAGAAGTTCATGAAAAGAGTCATTGCAAAGAGATGAAACAGTAGATTTTGCTGTCACGAAGCATGAGTTCCACTGATAGCATATAACAAATATAGTTAAGCATTAAAATTCATTTTTAACATTAAATATCTTGTATGGCTAGAACTTATGCACTTTACATATAAAACACTTTAAAGGTCAGGAAATCAATCACCCGTGTTTTACTTGTCATGCCTATTAGTTTAAACCAATATAAAATAATGAATACTTCTTTGTATTACAGTTCTGTCTTGGCCTGATTGATCCTCTATAAAGCTATTATAAAGGTCACAATATGGTAAGTCAAAGACTACTGAGGAACAGGAGGGCACAAGGTAAGATAAACATGTCACCTATTCTGGAATGGAGTCAAGCTATTTCCTATATCTGGAAGTAAATGTTAGCTAAAATCAAACTTCACTTTGGTGTTAAAGGTCTTCCTGTATTTTCATTGTCTATCCTTATGTTCCATGATTTATACGTGTGTATATCAAAGTTCCCATTTGCTTGATCCTTGTAAACCATGAGATAGATTGTTACATGTTAACATTCTCTCACAAAATTACTTGCACAATATGACTGCATATTGGATGCTTATGCAATCACTCCTTGTATGTGCATAGTGGGTATTTTAAACATTTGGAAGAAGAGTTAGTTTAAATTTAGTTTAAAATCAAATACTACATATTTATATTTAATATATTTATATACATTATACAAAATCTATGTGCAATACATTGATAAAATTTTGTCATTTATATAAATACACATATCTTTAAAGACACAACACGTATACATACAAATATAATATTTACATCAGCTATATATGAAACAAAATTGAGTGATTGGGTGATTAGGTAGGGTAAGAGAAACAGGTATACATATATGATTATAGCATTAATAAGGTAGAAAAAAGTTAAATTTTATGGTGTTATTTTAAAACGATTAATTATTTTTATGTCAATAACCACACATTATGTCAATAACCGCACAGGCTTTTTGGTATTTTTCATTGCACACCCTATGAATTAGTTTAGTAATTTATTCATACAGTTGTTTTATGTAATTAATTACTAAGAATTAGATGATAATATAACAGTATTTTTTATTTCCTGAGACTACTAATGTGCTCAAAGGTGTGTACTCAATAAGAAACATAAAAATAATTTCTTAGCAGCATGGCTGACCATAGCAATGATACAATTCCATTTCAGGTTCCATCTACTCAAAGAATGTATATTTTTATTTTATGATCAAAATAAAATACTGGAGAAAAATGTAGATTATATAAAAAATACATTTTGAGACTTTTTTTCTAATTTTTTAGAAAATGTGAATGAATAATATGAACATATATAAGCACACACACTCAAGTCTGTTTGTGTAGTTTTACTGGGCAGTTTAAAGTCTTATTACTCTCTTTGAAAAATAATTAGAAATAAATATTTGGAAAAATATACTTGGAAAAAATAAATTTTGAAACTGTTGCAGGAGCTTCTTTGATATTTCTGGAATTCCATATTTCATGTATTTAATTTGAAAATGTCAAAAGAAAATATTTTGAGATTATTATATTATCTTTCCCTTTTGTTTCTACCAAGGCTTTTCACTGATTTTGTAGAGAATTTGTGAATAATTTCAGTTCTACAAAAGATCTACTTCTTGTTAAATCCATATTTCTGAAATAGTTTGGTATATGTATATGATTATCAAATTATAGGTATTTGTTTACCAATTTATAGGAATTATTGACAAAGAAATAATTTTTAAGATTTGTTTTTCCAAGTTATACTATAGAGATCTAGCTACTAAAAGTAATTAATTAATCCATCAGAAAAAAATAAAAGAAAGCAAATTAACTCAAGCTATGAAAAAAAATAAAGCATTTTGGTTCTTCATGGTCACTTTATACATTTTCTGTGCTTGTTATCAGGTTGTAAAATTTAAAGAAAAACTATTTTGCAGAAATAAATTTTCTCTTCTTTTCCAATGATTGGATAATATTTTTACTAGTTGTGGTAGAATAAAATAACCTACATAATTATTTATATATTGTTAGAAAAAACAATATATTTTCCATATGGATTCCATATTGTTTAATGTGTTTGTCTTCCTCAGGGAATTTTTAGGTTTTTTACAGAGATTGAACAGGATTTTGCGGCAGGGGCAGGGGGAGAGAAAGAGAGAGAGAGGGAGAGAGAAAGGATGATGCAAGGAAATTTGTTAAATATCTGCTTTGATTTCTAATTAAATGAATTTATTTCATATCCCAGGAGAACTTACCATCTTCAATAAAACTTCTGTTGGAAAAAATGCCATTGTGAAAGCAAAACTCACAGACTTCTAGTTTTGTGATGAAACACCTTAAAATAATTTTCTGTATGAAAATACTGAACTGAAAGTACTAAACTCTGAAGTACGGACTTATTCTGCAATACTCCAGTTTCTTTTAAATTGTATAAAACATCAGAAACTGTTTGAGAAAGTTCACAAAATAATTTCATAGTTGTTATTACTTTTATTCCGGAGCTGTTATTTCCAAAACTCTACAGGAAATAAAATTGGGGGCGGGGGGGGGGAAGCGCCACCCCCACCCCCACAAAAATATCACATAAAAGGCCCCCAGGAAATGTGGTAAAAATGAAGACCAGATATAGGATATAGCTTTTGGAAGGGGTAAAGTTGTTAACCATTTATTATTATGACATACTGTTATAACTACTCTCTTGTTTCAACTTGAAATGGCCTATCTTCGACAAGAGAATGACTGCAAATTTCCCACTGTAGTGTCAGAGGTAGAAAAAACGTAGGTAGTTAGAGACTGGAATGTCAAAATGGTGTACAATATGAATGTTCTCCGAATGAAATGCAATAATATACATGCAATATGTGCAAGAACAAGAAAAACTTAATAGATTTTTTTCCCCCTGAGTTAAGTTTTCTATCTTTTAGAGGATCTTCACCATATAAAATGTCACTTTCTTGATTTAGATAGTAAACAGAAGGTATTTCATGTTGCATATATGTAGATTCCATGTATTTTTCATTGATTTCTAGAAATTCATGGGGAAAAGTTTTTATTTTATTTACACTTAAAATAACAATGTTTGATGCATTGGACTATTTATTATATGAGTTATTATATGAATTGGGCTATTTATTATATATATTTTTTATATTTTTAATGAGTTGCTGATGGACTTAGTATTGTCAAATTCTATCTCCAGAGGAAAAAGCTATATTTTTTACTAGAAGAGAATCTCATTAATTTTTGGAAATAAAACAAACAAAAAACCAGAACAAAAACCCTCTACCTTTGTTCAGTTGGGGTTTTTAATATCTTTTACAATTATACCTCTTTGAATACTTCTGTTGTCATTTAGTTCAACATAATAAATACCTAGGCATTAATAAAATAGGAAGAGCTAGTCCACTTTATGAAGAAAATTAATATAGATACATTTGTCTCCCATAAGAGATTCCTCTTTCTCCATGTTAATAAACCTTCCAGAATTACTTCCCTACAATTATGAAAAAATGCCAGGTGAAAAGTTCCTGTTTTGATTGTATCAATATTATTACTAGTAGGGTAATAGAGGGTAACTTGAGAACTTGCTTCAACAGAGTCATGGGCATAATGGACATGGGCAATTCAGTGGAGAGAAGCACTTGAACTGTATGAGAAGTGGTTGTTATATCTACCTTCTCAACATGCAGCAATTAGAAGTTGGCATCTTACACTAGAAGTCGTGGGAATCTTTCATCTCTGTGAGAGCAGAACGGCGGTAACAGGCATAAATATTAGAGGGAATGTATTTTTGAAGTACTGAGTACTTGATCAAAAATAAACAAACAGACAGGCAACTCCAAAAACAAATCTGGGGGAATACCTTGAAAAGTTTATTGGGATACTTGGATGCACAGTACACCTATGCTATGGTTGTTACTTAGTGCTTGGTGGTTTAGGCACTATAAATGAAAAAAACCTAATGGTTTTCATTAAACAAACAAACAAACTGCCAGAGGCCCTGATAATAATTCAAATTAGATTAAGGCTTTAACCTAAAAATAAAACTCAGTTAAGGAGACATTAATCACTTGATTAAATAATTTTCTGGTCTACTAAACAATAAACACTAGACATTTGGAATTATGGAGTTAATGATAATTAGTATAATTAATATAATAATAGTATATATAATATATATATTATGTTAATTTTGGCAGAACTATGATCACTCAGTGCTATATGGATAAACTTTATATGCCTCTGTTGGGAGTTTTGCATGGGAGATTTCTTATACTTCTTAACAAGATAGAAAATTATCCCGACTGATTGACTAGGTTGGTTGTTATGAAATGAAATCCTGACACTGGAATACTACAAAGTAAAGGCAGACCAAAAAGGGAACACTCTAGAGTGTAGACTGCATCACAGAATTCAGAATATCATCACTGTAATTTTTGAAGGTTAAAGTCTCTTTATTCCTGGTGGTAAATCCGTACATGTTAAAAGAAATATATCTATGTAATAGAGCTATCTCTAATATATATCTCTGAATGATGATAGTATAGGATTGACCACACTATGGAGTACTACAAGTTCCATACCTCCTACTAATCCATTCCTCAATATATTTGTTTTGTAACATAATAAAAGCAATATAATTAAAAGATATAATTTAAAAAATATTTTTAAAAATGGAAACATGTCAGGAACACCCTAGGATTAGAAAGAACACCCTGAATGGACGAATAGTGAACTTTATGAACTTTTTCATAAATTGATTAAACTCTGACATAAAATCATACGAATTATTTTGATTTAACTTGTATAATCATTTTGAAAGTATGAATGAATTCAAGCTGAGTTAGTGCCATAGGTGAAGCTTGCAGCAAAACACTCCCCTGAATATAGACCTTGATTACATCTTCCCAGCACTAACTGACTGGATTAATCTAGTATGAGCTGGAAAACAAGTAATAGATGGACTTTGCTTTGCCACTGCTGCTAACACTGCTGCTGACACTACAACTAAACCACGTTAAGCAGCAGGTCCATATAGGTTTATATCCTGTTTATTACAGTGGCTAAAAGTGGATGTTTGGGGAAGAATCATAGAATCACAGACTCATTTAGGTTGGAAAAGGCCTTTAAGATCAAGTCCAACTGTAAACCTAACACTGCCAAGTCCACCTCTAAACCATGTCCTTAAGTGCCATATCAACATGTATGTAAGAATATGACAAATATGTAGTGATAATGCTCAGAATGTTCTCCACGGTTTTGTCTTAAGGACTTCTTAATATGGTTTCTATGTAAGTAATAATCTACCTTGAATTATTCTTCTATGAACTTTTCCAGTTCCTTTTTGAAAACAGATAAACTTTTTTTCATTTTCAATATTTGGTGGGGACTGGGAGAATGAAGAGCTGTCCACCGTAGGAGAAGATCAGGTTCAAGACCATCTAAGGAACCTGAAGGTACACAAGTCCATGGGACCTGATGAGATCCATCCGTGGGTCCTGAGAGAACTGGTGGATGAAGTTGCTAAGCCGCTATCCATCGTATTTGAGAAGCCATGGCAGTCCGGTGAAGTTCCCACTAACAGGAAAAGGGGAAACATAACGCCCATTTTTAAAAAGGGACAAAAGGAAGACCCAGGGAACTACAGGCCAGTCAGTCTCACCTCTGTGCCTGGGAAGATCATGGAACATATCCTCCTGGAAGCTATGCTAAGGCCCATGCAGGACAGGGAGATGATTCGAGACAGCCAGCATGGCTTCACCAAGGGCAACTCCTGCCTGACCAACCTAGTGGCCTTCTAGGATGGAGTGACTACATCAGTGGATATGGGAAGAGCTACAGATGTCATCTATCTGGACCACTGTAAGGCTTTTGACTTGGTCCCCCACAACATCCTTCTCTCTAAACTGGAGAGGTATGCATTTGATGGGTGGACTATCCGGTGGATGAGGAATTGGTTGGATGTCCATGTCCAGAGGGTAGCAGTCAACAGCTCGATGTCCACATGGAGGTCGGTGATGAGTGGTGTCCCGCAGGGGTCCATGTTGGGACCAGTACTGTTTAATATCTTCATCAATGACATAGGCAGCGGCATCGAGTGCATCCTCAGCAAGTTTGCAGACGACACCAAGATGAGTGGTGTCGTTCACACCCCTGAAGGACGGGATGCCATCCAGAGGGACCTGGACGACATCCAGAGGGACCTGGGACAAGCTCAAGAAGTGGGCCCGTGTGCACCTCATGAGGTTCAACAAAGCCAAGTGCAAGGTCCTGCACCTGGATCAGGGCAACCCCTGGTTTCAATACAGGCTGGGGGATGAAGGGATTGAGAGCAGCCCTGCCGAGAAGGACTTGGGGGTACTGGGGGATGAAAAGCTGGACCTGAGCCGGCAATGCGCACTCGCAGCCCAGAAGGCCAACCGTACCCTGGGCTGCATCAAAAGAAGTGTGGCCAGCAGGTCGAGGAAGGTGATTCAAGGCCCCTCTCCTCTGCTCTGGTGAGACCCCACCTGGAGTACTGCGTCCAGCTCTGGAGCCCTCAGCACAAGAAAGACATGGACCTGTTGGAGCGGGTCCAGAGGAGGGCCACGAAAATGATCAGGGGGTTGGAATGCCTGTCCTATGACAAAAGGCTGAGAGAGTTGGGGTTATTCAGCCTGGAGAAGAGAAGGCTCTTGGGGAGACCTTATTGCAGCCGTGCAGTACTTAAAGGGGGCTTAAAAGAAAGACGGCAGCAAACTTTTTAGCAGGGCCTGTTGCAACAGGACAAGGGGGAATGGTTTTACACTAAAAGAGGGTAGATTTAGACTAGCTATAAGGAAGAAATTTTTTACAATGAGGGTGTTGAAACACTGGCACCGGTTGCCCAGAGAGGTGGTAGATGCCCCATCCCTGGCAACATTCAAAGTCAGGTTGGATGGGGCTCTGAGCAACCTGATCTAGTTGAAGATGTCCCTGCTCATTGCAGGGAGGATTGGACTAGATGACCTTTAAAGGTCCCTTCCAACCAAAACTATTCTATGTTTGTATGATTCTATGATCCTACAGTTAGAGCTACCCATTGGAAAGAGATTAATTCCCTTCATCTGTTTTAAATCTGCAATTTGATGGGTTCATTTGAATGACCATATTTTTTGTAAAGAGAGTTGGTAATTGTACTAACATCCTTCAGTCACCTCTTTCTCTGGGAAACTGCTTATGTTATTTATTCAGTCGTTTTAAATAAATGGTTTCACTCCTGTGTATTAATTTCTGTCTTCTGTTGCATCAAATTTGAATTCCCGTATCTTCTGCAAAATATTACTAATTAAATCTGGCATCCAGTCCATATAAATTGCTTTTCAATTTTGTTTACATTCTAAATAGATCCTATTAAAACACATACCTAATTTCCACTTTTCAGCGAAGGTGGCCCCTAGAAAGAGATTCAGTCAAGATCAAACATCTGTTTTGTTTTTAGACAAAATTGCAAATTTCAACTTCTTTGCTGTAACATTTACCAAGATAACTCTTTCATTGTCCACATCCTGTTATATTCACATGTTGATAATGACTTTTGATTAGAATTTCTAATTCACCAAGAGAGCTTCTAGTCCTATTTTTTTCAACAATGGCCAAATAAGGAAAAGCTAAGATTTTTCCTGGATACCTGTCCTGGTTTCAACTGGGATAGAGTTAACTTTCTTCCCAGAAGCTTGGGGGTGCTGTGTTTTGGGTTTGGTATGAGAGGAACGTTGATGATCCACTGATGTTTTGGTTGTTGCTGGGTGGTGCTAGCACCAGGGACTTTTCAGCCTCCCATGCTCTGCCAGGTGCACGGAAAGCTGAAGCGGGGAACACAGCCGGGGCGGTTGACCCAGCTGGTCAATGGGGTATTCCATACGATGTGACGTCATGCTCACTATAAAAACTAGGGGCATAGGGGCTCTCACAGCTTGGATGGGTGGGGCATCGTTTGGCGGGTGGTGAGCAGTTGCATTGTGCATCGCCTGCTTTGTATATTCTATTATTCTTGTTGTTATCATTGTTATTATCATTGTTCTACTTTGTTTTATTTCAATTATTAAACTGTTTTTATCTCAACCTGGGAGTTTTCCTACTTGTGCCCTCCCGATTCTCTCCCCCATCCTACCAGAGGGTAGGAGGTAAGCGAGTGGCTGCCTGGTGTTTAGTTGCTGACTAGGGTTAAACCACAACAATACCAAAAGTCCTATGACTATAAAGAGATTCATATTAAGAAAAAAAAAAAAAAAGGAAAGAACTACCCAGGAGACAAAGTTGCCTATACCATTCAGTCCTAATGGAGGTGAACAGAGTCATTTGGACATTAACCATTTCATCAATATTTTAAAACTTTAAATCCTTAAAACCTTTACGTATGATGATACTGAAATAGTATGTTACATACACTACTTGCAGGTATTCTGTACAGGTTAATATATTTGAACTTATTTAACAGATGTGTCTCAAGAGAAAATTTAATATATCTTTCAACGAACATTATAAGTGTTAAAAGAATGTACATAATATATCACATGATAATATTCTAACATTCAATGAAGTGTTTTTATCCACTAAGTACTTAACTCATTTTTAGTCATATGACTAAGTGAAACACACGAATTTGAAGACATCAATCATTAAAATGATTGCATTGTAGTTAAGGACAAAAAAAAGAGAGAGCAGAAAGATGATAGATGCTTTTAATTAGTCACATTTTAAATCACTTTTCTCAGTGAGGAAAGCTGTGCTCTTTGTGATGATACGTTCTGACTTTTTCAAAATGTTTCTTTTGAAACTTAAACGGTCATTGGAAAATAAAGGTCAAATGTCTGCAGGTGTTTTGAAAATGAACAATGGTACTACTGTGAAACAAACTGTACTTGTTATTATTGGTAGTAAATAACCCCTTCATCTCTGGAACTTCATCTATTGTGCACAGCAGTTCTTCGGGATTTTTTCTGGTTTTTGGGAGAAATAAGATTCATTTTTCAATAGAATCATAGAATAGTTTTGGTTGGAAGGGACCTTTAAAGGTCATCTAGTCCAATCCTCCCTGCAATGAGCAGGGACATCTTCAACTAGATCAGGTTACTCAGAGCCCCATCCAACCTGACTTTGAATGTTGCCAGGGATGGGGCATCTACCACCTCTCTGGGCAACCGGTGCCAGTGTTTCAACACCCTCATTGTAAAAAATTTCTTCCTTATAGCTAGTCTAAATCTACCCTCTTTTAGTGTAAAACCATTCCCCCTTGTCCTGTTGCAACAGGCCCTGCTAAAAAGTTTGCTGCCGTCTTTCTTTTAAGCCCCCTTTAAGTACTGCACGGCTGCAATAAGGTCTCCCCAAGAGCCTTCTCTTCTCCAGGCTGAATAACCCCAACTCTCTCAGCCTTTTGTCATAGGACAGGCATTCCAACCCCCTGATCATTTTCGTGGCCCTCCTCTGGACCCGCTCCAACAGGTCCATGTCTTTCTTGTGCTGAGGGCTCCAGAGCTGGACGCAGTACTCCAGGTGGGGTCTCACCAGAGCAGAGGAGAGGGGCCTTGAATCACCTTCCTCGACCTGCTGGCCACACTTCTTTTGATGCAGCCCAGGGTACGGTTGGCCTTCTGGGCTGCGAGTGCGCATTGCCGGCTCAGGTCCAGCTTTTCATCCCCCAGTACCCCCAAGTCCTTCTCGGCAGGGCTGCTCTCAATCCCTTCATCCCCCAGCCTGTATTGAAACCAGGGGTTGCCCTGATCCAGGTGCAGGACCTTGCACTTGGCTTTGTTGAACCTCATGAGGTGCACACGGGCCCACTTCTTGAGCTTGTCCCAGGTCCCTCTGGATGTCGTCCAGGTCCCTCTGGATGGCATCCCGTCCTTCAGGGGTGTGAACGACACCACTCATCTTGGTGTCGTCTGCAAACTTGCTGAGGATGCACTCGATGCCGCTGCCTATGTCATTGATGAAGATATTAAACAGTACTGGTCCCAACATGGACCCCTGCGGGACACCACTCATCACCGACCTCCATGTGGACATCGAGCTGTTGACTGCTACCCTCTGGACATGGACATCCAACCAATTCCTCATCCACCGGATAGTCCACCCATCAAATGCATACCTCTCCAGTTTAGAGAGAAGGATGTTGTGGGGGACCAAGTCAAAAGCCTTACAGTGGTCCAGATAGATGACATCTGTAGCTCTTCCCATATCCACTGATGTAGTCACTCCATCCTAGAAGGCCACTAGGTTGGTCAGGCAGGAGTTGCCCTTGGTGAAGCCATGCTGGCTGTCTCGAATCATCTCCCTGTCCTGCATGGGCCTTAGCATAGCTTCCAGGAGGATATGTTCCATGATCTTCCCAGGCACAGAGGTGAGACTGACTGGCCTGTAGTTCCCTGGGTCTTCCTTTTGTCCCTTTTTAAAAATGGGCGTTATGTTTCCCCTTTTCCTGTTAGTGGGAACTTCACCGGACTGCCATGGCTTCTCAAATACGATGGATAGCGGCTTAGCAACTTCATCCACCAGTTCTCTCAGGACCCACGGATGGATCTCATCAGGTCCCATGGACTTGTGTACCTTCAGGTTCCTTAGATGGTCTTGAACCTGATCTTCTCCTACGGTGGACAGCTCTTCATTCTCCCAGTCCCTGCCTTTGCCTTCTGCGGCTTGGGTAGTGAGGCTTATAGTTATTGTCTTCCATCATGCATCTTTTTTCCATTGTAGAAACCATTAGAAGTTTGAAAAGGACAACTAACCAAACAAAGCTGAATCTTGTTTCCCCGTTCTATACTCATGACTCTATGGAACTTAAAATTATGTGTATATGAAATTCTGTTCCAATGAAATTGCAGAAAATTATTTAGTCTAGGGTACATATATATTCATACTGAAATACTGTATTCTTGTTGTCCTTTGTTTTTTCATTTCTTTTTTTTATTAATTCAAGTATTTATTCTTCAAGAAATTCCTTGTCCAAGACTGTTGGAAAATTGTGAAAGGCTTTTTTGCTATATCTGTTTGAAACTTCTTTAGGATGCCTAGATGTGATTTTTGAGTTTTAATTCTTGTAATTGGAAAGAAGATCAATCTAGTGTGGCAAAGTACTTTTATAGGGTTGAATCTGAGAATGTTTGACTGACTTACACTCTATTTCAACTTAGGACTTAAGAAACACCACGTTTTGTTGAGGAGACAGTTGGGTTCTTGGATGTTGTGTTCAATATTCTTTCAAGACAACAGAACTGAAAAGCAGAATGTACTTAGTTTTGAAAAAAATAATTAGCCTTGAGAAAAAGTAAAGCAAAAGCTTTTGAAACACTGGGCTTCACGTAGTCAACCCTTTCACTGCTTAGGAAGCTAGGAGGTGGATTACAAAATGCCTTATTTCTTATGAACTTTTCTGCTTAATAAGATTTCATGAACTCTTAGTTATTTTACATGACCTACAGCTTGTACTTCTCATCCCCTTTGAACAATGTTTTTCATTTTCTTTCTAACACCTTCATATTTATTCCTTGGCTTTTTGGGGGTTTACTTGTCAGAGTAAAAGATCTCTTTTAAAATAAAACTTTGTAAAAGCTACAAGAAAAATTTTACAAACCTGTTCAATGTTCATATTTTAATAGCAATGTACTGCTCAGTGTGACTGGGTAACTTCCTCACCTTTCTGTATAACAGGAACCAAAGGAAAAAAAAAAACCAAGAAGTTTTTTACCCTATGACCTTCAGTGGAAATATTTGTTACATTTATATTTTTACAGAAACCTGAAAAAGCAGAAACTTAACATTTTATTTTAGTTTCTAAACCAATATTCACTTTTTGCCTCAATGGAATTCTAACCTAAATTTGATTTCTGTCATTCTTTTTGTAAATTGCAGCATTGAACACCATTAGCAATATTCAGTTTCAGAAGTCCTACATGAATTTCCCTGTTAGTATATAAGTTTCCCTATAGGCATGGAAGATAAGCTAGAACCCTGATCCCACATTAATGGAAATAATGACCTGGATTTTTACTCTGAGTTTACATAGACAGAGAACATCGAAAACGGCATAAGCTTCCCCTTACTTCCCCTTCCCTCCCATATATATATGCATACATATAAATATAGTTGTGCATATAAGCCAATAATAAAATTACAGTAGCTTCTTCATTCTTAGTATGTACAACGAACAGTGGCAACATTGACAACATTTGTGTTAAACCACTGTCAAGATCTACACTTGATAAGACAGAAGGTGCCAGGCTGCAGCTGTGCCCTGCTCTTACGCCAGGATGGGATGGCAGCAGTAAGCACATCTGTGGGAGGTGAACCCGGGCAGAGGAACTCCTCCGCTTGGTGACCGAGCTCCGGGAGGAGGTGAGTAGGTTGAGGAGCATCAGGGAGTGCGAGAAAGAGAGACAGACTGCTGGAATGGCACCCTGTCTTCCCTGAGACAGGCCCCACAGGCAGACAGGGCGCATGACACGGAGGATTCCCTGTCCTCTCTCCACCTGGCTGAACACAGGGACTTAAGGGATAGGGGGCAATGGTGACAAGTTCCTGCCCAGCGCAGCAGGCGCATCTCCTCTGTGACTACCCCACCTTCCCCGGTGCCCTTGCACAACAGGTTCCGAGGCTCTGCAAGTGGAACCGAACAATGACAAGGACGATGGTTCATCTAGCTTGGAGATGTCGCTGAGGTTAAGTTGGCCTACGCCCTGCATCAAAACTACTTCCATAAAGAAATAAAGACAGGTCATTGTCATAGGAGACTCCCTTCTGAAGGGAACAGAAGGCCCAATATGCAGACCGGACCCACTTCTTAGGGAAGTTTGCTGCCTCCCTGGGGCCCGAGTTAAAGGTGTGAAGAGAAAGCTTCATACTCTGATACGGCCCTCAGATTACTCTCCATTATTGCTTTTTCGGGAAGGCAGCAATGAAGTTGCAAGAGAAGTCCGAGGGCAATCAAGAGAGACTTCAGGGCCTTGGGCCGACAGGTTAAGGGATCAGGAGCAGAACTAGTGTTTTCCTCTATCCTTCCAGTTGCAGGAGATGATGAGGGAAGAAACAGGAAGAGCCAGCAGATCAATACCTGGCTCTGAGCCTGGTGTCACTGACAAAATTTTGGGTTTTTTGATCATGGGTCACTCTACACAACATCAGGCCTGCTGGCGACACATTGGGGTACACCTGTCTCAGAGGGGAAAAAGGATCTTTGCACAGGAGTTAGCAGGTCTCATTGAAAAAGCTTTAAACTAGATTTGAAGGGGGAAAGGGACAAAACCAGGGTCACTAGAGATAAGCCTGGGGACAGCACGCCAGTGTTTGAAGGACAATGTGCTAGCGAGGTCCTTTGGTCTGCTCCACAATATGCTGAGTACACTGGAGCACATTTGAAATGTCCCTGTACTAATGCGCACAGCACCCTAGACATCTCAGTGGAGGTGGGAGATACAGATCCATGTGGCAGCAAAGACGCAAGGGTTGTTGATGTGTTAGAAACCATGGAAGTGTCTGAGAATGGTCATGTAGGAATTAGGGCTTCTCCCCCAAAAAAGGTGGCAGGATCAATAGCCCAACTGAAGTGCATCTACACCAATGCACACAAGATGGGCAACAAACAGGAGGAGCTGGAAGCCATTGTGCAACTGGAGAACTATGATATAGTTGCAATCACGGAAACATGGTGGGATGACTTGCACAACTTGAGTGCTGCAATGGATGGCTATAAACTCTTCAGAAGGATAGGCAAAGAAGGAGAGGCAGTGGGGTAGCCTTGTATGTTAGAGAGTGTTTTGATTGTCTAGAGCTTGACGATGGTGACAATAGGGTTGAGTGTTTATGGGTAAGAATCAGGGGAAAGGCCAACAAGGCAGATATCATGGTGGGATTCTATTATAGACTGCCCAATCAGGATGAAGAGACAGACAAAATATTCTATAAGCAGCTGGGAGAAGTCTCACAATCGCTAGCCCTTGTTCTTGTGGGGGACTTCCACTTACTAGATGTCTGCTGGAAATACAATACAGTGGAGAGGAAACAGCCAGGAGGTTTCTGGAGTGTGTGGAAGATAACTTCCTAACACAGCTGGTGAGTGACCCAACTAGGGAAGGCACCCCGCTGGACCTGTTGTTTGCAAACAGAGAAGGACTTGTGGGTGATGTGGTGGTTGGAGGCTGTCTTGGGCACAGTGATCATGAAAAGACAGAGTTTCCAATTCTCGGAGAAGTAAGAAGCAGGGACAGCAGAACTGCTACCTTCTGCTACCCTCTCCAGAGGGTAGACTTTGACCTGTTTAGGGGCCTGGTTGACAGAGTCCCTTGGGAGGCAGTCCTGAAGGGAAAAAGAGTCCAGGAAGGCTGGACATTCTTCAAGAAAGAAATCTTACAGGTGCAGGAGCAGGCCATCCCCGTGTGCCAAAAGACAAGTCGTCGGGGAAGAAGACTGAACTGGCTGAACAGAGAGCTTTGGCTGGAACTCAGGAAAAAAAAGAGAGTTTACGACCTTTGGAAGAAGGAGCAGGCAACTCAGGAGGACTACAAAGATGTCGTGAGGTTACGCAGGGAGAAAATTAGAAGGGCCAAAACCCAACAAGAACTTAATCTGGCTACTGCTGTAAAAGACAATAAAACATGTTTCTGTAAATACATTAGCAACAAAAGGAGGGCTAAGGAGAATCTCCATCCTTTATTAGATGTGGAGGGAAACACAGTGACAAAAGATGAGGAAAAGGCTGAGGTACTTAATGCATTCTTTTCCTCAGTTTTGATAGAAAGACCAGTTGTTCTAAAGTTACCCAGCCCCCTGAGTTGGAAGACAGGGACGGAGAGCAGAACGAAGCCCCATAACCCAAGGGGAAATTGTTAGTGACCTGCTACACACTTGGACACACACAAGTCTATGGGTCCAGATGGGATCCACTCAAGGGTACTGAGGGAACTGGTGGAAGTGCTCACCAAGCCACTTTCAATCATTTATCAGCAGTCCTGGCTAACTGGGGAGGTCCCAGTTGACTGGAAGTTAGCAAATGGAACGCCCATCTACAAGAAGGGCTGGAAGGAGGATTCAGGGAACTACAGGCTTATCAGTCTGACCTCGATGCTGGGGAAGGTTATGGAGCAGATCATCTTGAGTGCCATCATGCAGCACGTACAGGACAACCAGGTGATCAGGCCCAGTCAGCATGGTGAACAGCAGGTCCTGTTTGACTAACCTGATGTCCTTCTCCTTTTAGGAAAAGATGACCTGCTTGATGGAAGAGGGAAAGGCTGTGGATGTTGTCTACATAGATTTTAATAAAGCCTTTGACACCGTTTCCCACTGCATTTTCCTGGAGAAACTAGCTGCTTATGGCTTGGATTGGCATACTCTTTGCTGGGTAAAAAACTGGCTGGATGGCCGGGTCCAGAGAGTTGTGGTGAATGGAGTTAAATCCAGTTGGTGGCCAGTCCCAAGCGGTGTTCCCCAGGGCTCAGTATTGGGGCCAGTTCTGTTTAATATCTTTATTAATGATTTGGATGAGGGGATTGAGTGCACCCTCAGTAAGTTTGCAGATGACACCAAGTTGGGTGGGACTGTTCATCTGCTTGAGGGTAGGAAGGCTCCACAGAGACATCTGGACAGGCTGGATCGATGGGCCGAGGCCAATTTTATGAGGTTCAACAAGGTCAAGTGCCGGGTCCTGCACTTGGGTCACAACAACCCCATGCAACGCTACAGGAAAGCCGCCCAGAGGAAAAGGACCTGGGAGTGTTGGTTGACAGCCGGCTGAATGTGAGCCAGCAGTGTGCCCAGGTGGCCAAGGCCAATAGCGTCCTGGCCTGTATCAGAAATAGTGTGGCCAGCAGGACTAGGAAGGTGATTGTGCCCCTGTACTCGGCACTGGTGAGGCTGAACCTCGAACACCTTCAGTTTTGGCCCCCTCACTAGAAGAAAGACATTGACTTGATGCAGCGTGCACAGAGAAGGGCAACGAAGCTGGTGAAGGGTCTGGAGCACAAGACTTAGAATAGAATCATAGAATCAAAGAATCATTAAGGTTGGAAAAGACCTCTAAGATCATCCAGTCCAACCATCAACCCAACACCACCATACCCACTACACCATGTCCCTAAGTGCCTCATCTACACGTCTTTTAAATACTTCCAGGGATGGTCACTCCACCACTTCCCTGGGCAGCCTGTTCCAAGGCCTGACCACTCTTTCAGTAAAGACATCTTTCCTAATGTCCAATCTAAACCTCCCTTGGCGCAACTTGAGGCCATTTCCTCTCATCCTATCGCTAGTTCCTTGGGAGAAGAGACCAACCCGCGCCTCACTACAACCTCCTTTCAGGTAGCTGTAGAGCATGATGAGGTCTCCCCTCAACCTCCTCTTCTCCAGACTAAACAGTCCAAGTTCCCTCAGCCGCTCCTCATAAGACTTGTGCTCCAGACCCTTCACCAGCTTCGCTGCCCTTCTCTGGACATGCTCCAACACCTCCATGTCCTTCTTGTAGTGAGGGGCCCAAAACTGAACACAGCATTCGAGGTGCGGCCTCACCAGTGCCAAGTACAGGGACACCATCACCTCCTTACTCCTGCTGGCCACACTATTTCTGATACAGGCCAGGATGCCGTTGGCCTTCTTGGCCACCTGGGCACACTGCCAGCTCACGTTCAGCTGGCTGTCAATCAGCACCCCCAGGTCCTTTTCCTCTGGGCAGCTTTCCAGCCACTCTTCCCCAAGCCTGTAGCATTGCCTGGGGTTGTTGTGACCCAAGTGCAGGACCCGGCACTTGACCTTGTTGAACCTCATACAATTGGCCTCGGCCCATCGATCCAGCCTGTCCAGGTCCCTCTGCAGAGCCTTCCTACCCTCGAGCAGATCAACACTCCCGCCCAGCTTAGTGTTGTCTGCAAAATTCCTGAGGGAGCACTCGATCCCCTCATCCAGATCATTGATAAAGATATTGAACAGGACCGGCCCCAGTACTGAGCCCTGGGGAACACCACTCGTGACCGGCCGCCAACTGGATTTAACTCTGTTCACCACAACTCTCTGGGCTCGGCTGTCCAGCCAGGTTTTTACCCAGCGAAGAGTGTACCTGTCTAAGCCGTGAGCCGCCAGCTTCTCTAGGAGAATGCTGTGGGAGACAGTGTCAAAGGCTTTACTGAAGTCCAGGTAGACCACATCCACAGCCTTTCCCTCATCCACTAGGTGGGTCACCTGGTCATAGAAGGAGATCAGGTTGGTCAAGCAGGACCTGCCTTCCATGAACCTGTGCTGGCTGGGCCTGATCCCCTGGTTGTCCCGCACATGACTCGTGAACGCCCTCAAAACGAACCGCTCCATAATCTTCCCCGGCACCGAGGTCAGGCTGACCGGCCTGGAGTTCCCCGGATCCTCCTTCTGCCCCTTCTTGTAGATGGGCGTCACATTGGCAGCCTCCAGTCGTCCAGGACTTCCCCAGTTAACCAGGACTGCTGGTAAATGATGGAGACTGGCTTGGCAAGCTCCTCCGCCAGCTCCCTCAGTACCCTCAGGTGGATCCCATAGAGCCCCATAGGCTTGTGAGCATCCAGGTGGCATAACAGGTCATTAACTTCTTCCTCTTGGATTATGGGGGGTTTATCCTACTCGCCGTCCCTGTCTTCCAGCTCAGGGGGCTGAGTACCCTGAGGATAAGCCTGGTCTGACTATTAAAGACTGAGGCGAAGAAGGCATTAAGTACCTCAGCCTTATCCTCGTCCTTGGTGGCAACGTTCCCCCCCACATCCAATAGAGGATGGAGATTCTCCTTGGCTCTCTTTTTGTCATTAATATACTTATAAAAGCATTTTTTGTTGTCTCTCACGACAGTGGCCAGGTTGAGTTCTAGCCCGGCTTTTGCCTTTCTAATTTCCTCTCTGCACGACCTAACGAGATCTCTGTACTCTTCCTGAGTTGCCTGCCCCTTCTTCCACAAGTGATAAACTCTCCTTTTTTTCCTGAGTCCCAGCCAGAGCTCCCCGTTCAGCCAGGCCGGTCGCCTTCCCCACCCGTTCTTCTTACGGCACATGGGGACAGCCCGCTCTTGCGCCTTTAAGACTTCCTTCTTGGAGAACGTCTAGCCTTCCTGGACCCCTTTGCCCTTCAGGACTGTCTCCCAAGGGACCCTCTCGACCAGTGTCCTGAGCAGGCCAAAGTCCGCCCTCCGGAAGTCCATGGTAGCGGTTTTGCTGGCCCCCCTCCTTACTTCACCAAGAATTGAGTATTCTATCATTTCATGGTCGCTAAGCCCAAGCCGGCCTCCGACCACCACATCTCCCACCAGTCCTTCTCTGTTTGTGAACAGCAGGTCAAGCGAGGCATCTCCCCTAGTGGGCTCACTTACCAGTTATCTTCCACACACTCCAGGAACCTCCTCGTCTGTTTCCTCTCTGCCGTGTGGTATTCCCAGCAGACGTCCGGAAAGTTGAAGTCCCCCACGAGAACAAGAGCTAGCGACTGTGAGACTTCTGCCAGCCTCTTTTAGAATATTTTGTCTGCCTCCTCGTCCTGGCTAGGTGGTCTATAACAGACTCCCAGCAGGATATCTGCCTTGTTGGCCTTCCCCCTCATCCTTACCCACAAGCACTCGACCTCGTCATCACTACCATTGAGCTCTAGTCAGTCAAAGCACTCCCTAACATACAGAGCTACCCCACCGCCTCTCCTTCCTCGCCTGCCCCTTCTGAAGAGCTTATAGCCATCCATTGCAGCACTCCAATCGTGAGACTCATCCCGCCATGTTTCCGTGATGGCGACCAGCTCCTCCTGTTTGCTGCCCATGCTGCGTGCATTGGTATAGATGCACTTGAGCTGGGCTGCCGATTTCTCCCCCGACATTGGCGTGCCGCCCCTAGGCTCTTCTCTAGTGACCCTGGTTTTATCCCCTTCCCCCTTTGAACCTAGTTTAAAGCCCTCTCGATGAGCCCGGCCAACTCATACACGAGAATCCTTTTCCCCCCTGTGAGACAGCTGAACTCCGTCCATTGCCAGCAGGCCCGGTGCCGTGTAAACCTCCCCGTGGTCAAAGAAGCCAAAATTCTGCCGATGGCACCAGCCCCTAAGCCACATGTTGATCCGATGAGTTTTCCTGTTCCCTTCAGTATTCCTCCCTGCCACTGAAGGGATCGAGGAAAACACTACCTGTGCTCCCGATCCTTCCACCAGTTGCCCCAGCGCCCTGAAGTCCCTTTTGACCCCTTCAGGACTTCTCTGCAACCTCCTCACTGCCAGCCTGTATAACCAGTAGCGGGTAGTAATCGGAGGCCTGCATGAGACAGGGAGCTTCCTAGTGATGTCCTTCACCCGGGCCCCAGGGAGGCATCAGACTTCCCTGTGGGATGGGTCTGGCTGGCAAACTGGGCCCCCCGTCCCCCTCAGAAGGGAATCACCTAGGACAATTACCCTCCTTTTTTTCTTAGCGGAGGCAGTTGTGATGCGTGGGGCTGACTGCCTCGTCTCGGGCAACCCCCTGGATGGGCCTTCATCTGCGTCCTCGTTCGTCTGGCCCTCAAGTTCCAGAGCCCCGTATATGTTCTCTAAGGGCAACTGGGAAGGTTGAGGTGAGGGATGCTGGGCAGGGGTTTGCCTGGCGCCCCGAGCAGGGACCTGTGTCCGTTCCCCTCCATCACCTGGGTCCCTTCCTTCTGCCTGGTGGCAAGAGGGCAGGGGATCCTCTGCTTCTTGTGGAGCCTCCATGTGCTGCCCTTGCCTCAGGGACGGTAGGGTGCGGCTCCACCAATCTATCTCCCTCTCGCACTCCCTGATACTCCTTAACCTCTCCACTTCCTCCTTCAGCTCTGCCACCAGGCTGAGCAGATCATCCACCTGGTCACAGCACACACAGGTGTCATCTCTGCTGCCCTCCTGTACAAGGGACAGGCTCAGGCACTCCCTGCAGACGGAGACCTGGACAGATGTATGTTTGTGTGGGGGTTCGGTCTGGGTCACCATGTTTCTTCTGGCAATGGCTTTCGGCCGAGTGGATACCATAGCTAGGTCCTCTTCTGGGAGGGCGATGACCACGAGTTGAGCTAGCCTCTAAAGCCGGGGCGGGGGGGGCTGCGCCCTGCCCACATGCCCTGCCGGCGCGAACTGCTGTGCAAACTGCCGTGCTATGCCCTTCTGACATGCCACGCCCTGCTTGCCCGCCCTGTTCGCCGCGCTCCGGGTCGCTTGCGGTCTTATGAGGAGCGGCTGAGGGAACTGGGTTTTTTTAGCTGGGAGAAAATGAGCCTGAGGGGAGACCTTATTGCTCTCTACAACTACTGAAAGGAGGTTGTAGTGAGGTGGGTGTTGGTCTCTTCTCCCAAGTAACAAGCAATAGGACAAGAGGAAATGGCCTCAAGTTACACCAGGGAAGGTTTAGATTGGAGATTAGGAAAAACTTTTTCACCAAAAGGGTTGTAAAGCATTGGAACAGCGTCCTGGTTTCAGCTGGGATAGACTTAAAATTCTTTCTAGTGCTGTGTTTTGGATTTAGTATAAGAATAATGTTGATAACACACTGATGTTTTAGTTGTTGCTAAGTAGTGTTTATGAAAGGGCTTCCCATGCTCTGCCAAGTGCACAAGAAGCTGGGAGGGAGCATAGCCAGGACAGCTAACCCAGCTGGCCAACCATATGACATCATGCTCAGTATATAAATAGGAGACATGGTCCAGGAAGTAACGATATCTTCTTGGGCATTGGTTGGCGGGTGGTGAGCAATTGCATTGTGCATCACTCATTTTGTATATTCTATCATTATGATGCTGATGCTGATGTTGATGCTGATGCTGATTATTATTATTATTGTCCCTTCCTTTTCTGTTCTGTTAAACTGCTTTTATCTCAATCCACGAATTTTACTTTTTTTTCAATTATCTCCCCCATCCCATTGCAGGGGCGGGAGTGAGCGGGTGGCTGTGTGGTGTTTGGCTGCCTGCTGGGTTAAACCATAAGAAACAGGCTGCCCAGGGAAGTGGTTGAGTAGCCATCCCTGGAGGTATTTAAAAGACGTGTAGATGTGGTGCTTAGGGACATGGTTTAGTGGTGGACTTGGCAGTGCTAGGTAAACAGTTGGACTTGATCTTAAAGGTCTTTTCCAACCTAAACGACTCTATGATTCTATGATTCTATGAAGACAGTGATGCATTAAAATGAAGCCTTTTACCCAAAACACTCAAAATGATCCAGATCTTAATTCCTACCCTTTTCCACTCTTCATACACACTCAGAATAGGGAATGGGAAAATCTGAGTTTTTTTCCACTGTCCTGTATCTATAGATTGGATTCTTATGTGTTTCTCCTCAGAAGAATAATTCAGTTTTCTGAAATTCTCTATGTAATGGATCATTCCATTATCATGTTGAAAACAAACGTATTTTCTTCATGAAGACAATATTAATCCATGTCTTTTAAAATCTGAAAAACCTGCATAATGTCACCCTTCAAATCAGCAAAGAATTAATATCAAACACAGCAAGCAAGGCTTCTTATTAGTGTGCTTGACTTTCATGTGAAATAATTTGAAGCATAATTAAAAGCTATTATCACAAACACTAAAGATCAAATGACAATGTACAAAGGTGATTTTCAGATGTATTTTTTATTGTTACTAGTCTATTGACTCACTTTCAAAGCACAATAATTCACAGTAGTTTTCCCAATGTTTAATATTAAAATTTGAGAGGATGTAGCATGTTAATAACTACTCTAAGCAATGTTTTTCTTATATTAGAGTGTTGTCAAATTCACATTTAGAGTCCCATCTTACTTTCTAAGGTTTCTAGTCTATGAAATACAAAATACTGCAATATGTATCAAAGGTATTTGAAATCTTCTTATCAATCTATAACCATCTAGAACTTCTACACTTTGATTAGCCGCATATAGGTATTTAATCCATTTTAGATGAATCTGAGATATCATGTGGGATTAGAAGATACCACACAAAATCAACAGAATACTAATATCCTTCTGGAGTAGCAGAGGAATTTCATAATCTTAAATAGTTTTAAACACCCATGTGTGATCACCTGAAACAAGCCCCTTTGTCTTCCAAACTTTTGTTTCCACACATTTTCCGCATAAGCATTTAGAATCATCTCCTCTCAAGCTTGTCAAGATTAATAGTACTTCTAGGAAACATAATGCAACTAGACAGATAATATAGGGCTCAAGAATCAGATAGAAACACCACCTACTAAATGCCATGAAAATATTTACAAATGAAATAATTTGAAAATCTAATCCCTTACTTCTTTTGCTAAGAAGTATAAAAGAAAGAATTTCTTTTAAAAAAAACTTTTTTGAGGAGAAGTCTGATCCATTCTACAAACAATTTAAAATCTCAAATTCAATTTCTTCTTAGCCGAATGACTTCCCTTATTGTTCTGTATGATATTTTTGTCACTATTGTTTCCACAGTGATCTCTAACTTCCTTGTTCAACTTTTAAGATAATCTAGACAAGTTTTTAAAATGCCAGTGTTGGAAACAAAAATGTGATATAAATATATATGTTATTTTAAAAGCAAATGAAAATATGACCTACGCATATTATTTGAGGAAGATGACATCTGATACAAGAAGGCTTTTAATGTAGCAGAGAAAGTATAACTAGACCCAGTGATGGCAGCTGAAACAGAAGAAAATTAAACAAAAGAAAATGAACTACAACAGTTGTAGATTTTTAAACTGGATAATTAGTCATTATAGCAGATTTTGAGGAAACATGGTATAAGCTCCATGTCCAGTAGATATTCTTTATTTCAAAAAAAAAGCCTGTTACACTTATTGCAGGAAAGCTGTCTGTTATTAGAAAAAGCAAACTAATTTTTTATTACCTAGTCCTTTTAGCCATTAAATATATGAAGTCCTATCACTTATATCTAGTGTTTAAAAAACGTTGTCAAAGAGAAACTTGGTAGAACATAAAACTGAGTCCTAATGCATGCTACCTGCATTTATAAAAGTTATTTTAAACTTGACTGAATTACGTTTTAAATAAATCATGATTTGCCATTTTTGCATTATCTTCACAGCCCTGAATCCTTCTTTTTTTAACTGCAGATCTGTATTGGCCATTATTTTTTACATGCGTACACCTCACATAAGTGAGTATATCCCATGATTTTGCAATGAAGTTAATAGCCAGAGCTTAAACAGATTGCAGATTATTCATTACTAGTGCATTCCTTTTTAATGTGTACATTAAGGTTTTCATTCTTTTCAGGAGTTAATTAGAAAGAACTCCACTGTAATAAGCAGATTTATATGAGCCTGAGAGGAAGAGATGGCTCTAAATAGGCATGTTTCAGGTATTGATCTTTATGGAGTACTTAGGTAATATGTGCTCCTTATG
Organism: Calonectris borealis; assembly: GCF_964195595.1. Lineage (NCBI taxonomy): Eukaryota > Metazoa > Chordata > Aves > Procellariiformes > Procellariidae > Calonectris > Calonectris borealis. The sequence goes on from NC_134312.1 coordinate 184,091,849, forward strand.
TATACTAAATCTATTTGATGTGTTCTGGAAAGCAATCAGGGGGGAAAATGATGAGTTTAGATGTCTTGAAATTTTGCATAAATATGTAACTTGATAATGCTGCTCTGAAAAGTTAAATTGTTTACCAATTAAATCACAAACATTACATTAATATCAGGCTGACCCAACTTCATAGGCTGGGAAAACTGCTCCTAAGAACACCCCTGGTACTATAAATAGCTCATTAATAAATCATATAAAATAAGTCTGTAGCATTAGACTTCTTCAGTAACAAGGTGGTTTGACTTAATGGAAATGAGCAATCACATTTTACTTATTGCTGAGGTTAATGTAAAATGAATTCATATATTATTATGCAAATAAAATTGTGCAACAAGCATATGTGAGGTTTCCATGTAACATGAAAGATCCATTAGGTGTTAATTAAGACATCTGTGGATTGAAAAAACAACATATACACACTTAAGTATTGAATATATTGAAGCAAAGGGATGCATTGAAGCACATCTTCAGTAATTTTGTTCTCAATCCCTCCTAATGTTTGCAGCCACTATGCCTGCTAAATAGATCTTTTGTTGAATACATCAAAACACCTGCAGGCCTTTGATAAAAAGGCTAATGGAATTCAGAAAAAATGTTAGCTTTATGAGGAACTTGCATGTATAAGGAAAGAAGTGACCTTTTAGACCTTCGCATATCAGGGGCTGAAGTGACATGTTCTTTACCACATAGGAACAAAATACCTCTGTAAATTATTCCTTTTTTTATATTGTGCTATAACTCCACAGCAACACTTTCCACACTAAATATAAAAGACTGGCATTTTTGCCTGTACTAAAACAGAATAATAGACATTCCTGTAGACTGTTCAACTGTTGTTACCACAAATGGAATGAAAAATTCTAAAATAGATTTATTGAGTAGGACCATGTTGTTGTAGTGTCTGCATTAAAGACAACAGGAAAAAAAAGGGTAAATATATTAGTTTTGTTTTTGTCAAATACCGAAATGGTCAACAACTATGTGCTTAAGAAAATCCATTACTATGTAAGTACCATTTCATTATGAAAGACAGGTGAACTATGTCTCACTGAAACAGAAGGATGCAATATTTATACATTTGACAAATTATGACAAATTTATTTTTGGCTTCAATGAAGAAAAGTATGATCAAAAGAATAAAGGTGAGTTTCATCTGCCCTAACACTGGAATTATTTAGATAATAATCTAGTAGAAGTCCTCATCTGAGATAGTAATTTAAACTTTTTTATAGTCAAAAATAAAGAAACAGAGAAATAGGTTACTCTAAGGCATGATATATCATCCTATTTTAGTCAACTACTTTTGAATGAGATGAACTGCACCCTAGAAGTGCCTGTTCCTCTTCATTAACTGTAAGAGGAGGCTACATATCAAGATCACACACAGTCTCCATACAGTAGGTGTTTAAATTTAAGTGAGATGAATTCTACCCTCGGGTATACTAGAAGTAAGAGCTTACTCTGGGAGTACTCTTCTGAATATAAAAAGATGCTTAACTTGTCTCTGCCTTGACTTGGACATGTGGAAGAATGAATATCATTCCCCTGCCCCCTTAATTCTCATTTCAGCTGTAGTGAATGGAGAGAAAACCAGGATATTGCATGATTCTCTGTATCACATACCTGGAAATAGAGTGGGTAAAAGTAATGGAAAAGGTAAGGAAAGCCCTGAATCTTAGTATTCAAAGTAGAATGGAGCAGGTCTGAAAAAGCTATGAAAACATTTGCTTATTTGCCCTTCTGAAACAAAGGACACTGGAATAGGGAAAGTGACTGTGCAGCTGCCACGGTCTTATTGACGTTATGGCCATATTAAGGTGCCTTCAAACTGAGGAAGGGAGAAAAGATCTGATCCCTATTCAGGCACAAAAGTGCAGTGCTGCTTTACATATTCTAAATATCAGAAATGCCAGGATGAAGTCAACGTTGCAGTGAAGTATTTCTTTAATGGTCACTAACTTTTATGGACCACTGGGAGTGAATAATATATGTATAGACATCGCTTATCCTATGCAATGCAATGTAGTCCCATAAAAAAGTGATTGAAATCAGATGGATCCAAATCTAGCAAATGAACAACCCAAAGAGGGGGAAAAAAAACCCAAACCAACACCACTATGAGGTTACAGAGCCTTTACCTCTCCTGCCTCAGTCTTGCCAAGATTGATCTAACTTCTCTCTACAGTGAAGCATGTTCCATTAGTGAGTCTCAAATTAATAGCTTGCATGATAAATAGAAGTATTTTGTCATCTTTAATTCAAATGTATATTTGTGTAAATATCAGTATCCAAATCAAAATCAAATCCAATATCTGACTTCTGGCATGATCAAGAGACTAATTGCAACTGATCCAAAAAACTTGTCTAAGAATATGCATGCCTATCTGTATTATGGAATAAACACCCAGTTTCAATCCAATGCTGGGTTCCCATGTCTGTTGTTTAAATTCAATGGTTTAAAATTGATACAGATTATACTCAGAATTAAATTAAAAAGGATCCCTCTATGCTCCCCTTACTTAGCTCTGCTTCCCTCTCAATGTGCAATAATGAGGGAACTGATATGCTTTTTGCCTTGGGCATTATAACTTGTTGCTTTATTTAGAACCAGTCTGCACACTACTACTTTAACTAAGTACATGTTGAATTTAAAAATAAACATAGTGTTTTTTTTGACAACACATCAGTATTTCTTTTTTTTTAATTTTTCTTTTTTTCTGCAGAGACTCCCTCTCTTTGCTTCTTTCCCATCATCAAAACTTTAATTGATGCCAGTCAGAATATGCAACATTGCAAAAATTAGAATTCAAGCCAAGATTTTGCAAATGTTTTCTGACATCATGAGAAAATGAAATCCAGTCAAAGGCAAAAATAAAAGTTGGATTCCAGGCACTGGACTGGAGGCAGCTAGTTGCATTACCGAGGTGACACTAAAGGTCCCTGTGGGAAGGTGCCCAGTGAAGAGCAATAAAGCAGCCTTTGTAAGTTAATTCCCAGAGCAGCAGTAGCCTGACGCTGCCCAACAGCAAAGGCAAAGAAGGGGATAAAAATGAGTATAGGAGACTCAGTATATTATTACTATGCCATAGAAACAGAGGGGCATTTTAATAGGAGTTAAAAGTGAAAACATGACAATAATAATTTTTATGTTTTTTTCTTCTCCTGTTTTTAGACCTGTTTTAAGGGAAGTGGTAATAGAAGCCACACATCATGTGACAACTGGAATTACAGGGCCATGATGATTTTGCAATGTCATTATTTGCTGTCATGCGCTTGAAGACACACAACAGAGCACAGGTGACTTATTTTGTGTGGGTGTCTACCTCTTATCTAAGTACTAGGTTTTTATGCTTTGGCCCATGTCAGTTGTGCATGCCAAATGTTTTGATCTATATTCTCTTAATGCGGCACTCTTTCAGTCAATTACAATTAAATGTTTCTCACTAGATTTTTTTTTCAATAAGACTTAATCATTTTCATGGAAGATTTAATTATCCATCTTCCTTCCAGGAGAATAAATCTATTTTCTTGACATTTAGCTAAATTAAGACATGGTGTTTTAAAGAAAAAAAAAAAAAGAAAAGTGTAATACAATTTACGTACTGATTTGAGATTGAATGGAGAGCAACCTTTGTTGAGGATGGAATAATCTGTTTTAAAAATTAATTAAGGGCAGATTGTGAACCCCTTCTCTAGGACTGAACATATGCCAGTGTACCTGAAGAACTCCTGATTTTCAAGAAAATTTATAAACCCAGAAGGAGTTGAAAAGAAAAAAACCTTTGAACAACCAAGTCCAAGCTTTGCTATCTTGAACAGACATCTTCTTTTATATAAATCTTTTTATATACCAGCCAGATAATAACATATTAATTATTATTTGTATATATTATTTTTGATTTTATTTATAGTGGAAAGCTACCCCAGAACCTCACTACTCTCGTGGTTAGAGTTCTGTGATTTTCCAGATTCCTATAGTCTGTTCTCATGGTGACATGACAGTAAAAAAAAAAAAAAAAAGGTAAAAAAAAAAGCTTTTCCCTGTGTCTGTTCCCTTCCTTTGAAGTGTTTATACAGCAGTCCCCTTGAAGAATTCATATTAGCTTTCAGCCTACCTTGTTTAACCTCCTTTTTTTGTATGAAAGGTTCTCCATTCCCTGATCAATTTGGTAGCCCTTTCTTTATAGTTCTTCGAGTTTCAACTGAATAGGAAGTGGAGTCTTATTTTTCACCTTCTGGTAAACATTTTTTTTTCTACAATTTTAGAATAGGAATTAGATATAAGATAGATCTTTCTGTATATTATGATGTTACAAATGTACTTTGAGGGTGTTGTTGTTCAGCAAAGTATGAATTATACTTTTTTTGTATAGTGAATGTACAGCTTTCAGCTCAGGGATAATTTCTGCAATTATTACCAACTTGAAAGCAATAAAGTAATGCTAGTCTGTTAAGTTCAGATGAACATATCTTTATATACAGTTATACAAAGAGGAGCTTGGAAAGCTGTTTTGTTTTAGAATTAGTGCCATGCTGTCAGTTTCCTATAAATATAAGGGTTATCAGACCCTTCAAGAACCATTCTAAAACTGTTTAAATATTTCCAATTTACATTTATCTAACACTGTAAGGATTTGTATGTACATACAATTTAGAGTTAAATTTGGAGAAGGATCATAACTTGAAAATGAATGTAAATAACATAAAAGGAAATACCAAAATATGCCTATATGAATTAAAACTTAATAGGAAAGTGTAAAAGAAAAATAAAGGATGGCAGGTATTCCTTTTTTATATCAATGTGTCAAAAGACAAACGTGAGGAATTGTGGTGGGTTAGCCTTTGTCAACAGCCAAACTCTCACCCAGCTGCTCACTCACTCCTGCTCCTCAGCAGGACAGGGGGATAAAATAGGATGAGAAAGCTCGTGGGTCAAGATAAAGACACTTTAGCATGGGGCTTTCCACAGGCTCCAGGAGAATCTCTGCTCCAGCACTTGAAACACATCCTCCCCCTCTTTCTTCTCTCATCCTGGTGCTTGCAGGGCTGCTTCTCTCGCATTTTTATCTCATTCCTCACTACCATGCAGAATGTTGTCCTTTCTTAAATACATTTTCCCTGAGGCACCACCATCTTTGCTGAGGAGCTCAAAGGAGTTCTGTGGTGAGTCCATTAAAGCCAGTTGGAATGGGCCGTGTCTGTCCAGGCACCTGCACTTGCTACAAGAATTCATGCCATATTTTTTTTTTCTTAGGAATCCAGTTTCTAGCACCAAATATAGCTACCAACAAAGAGTTCTTTTTCAGAAGAACAAGATGGTATATTCAAAAAAGGCTTAAAATACTTGATTCCAGGAATAAATTGCTAAAATAACCATGTAATTCAAATTATTTTTTACCAAATGATTGATACTCAACAATATTTTAAAGTTCTATTGTAAGCTCATCTTAAAACTGCCATATACTTAAAGAATGAACTTTAAGTATAGATTTAAGTGGGATGTACACAGAAATAAATGGATTTGCTCTCTTCTTCCTACAGGGAAACCCACAGAAGAAGTTCAGATAATAGAAAAGGAAACTTTATGAACATGCTTGAAAAACAGTCTGCAGTTTTAGCCCACAAGTATCTGTCTCTCTGTGTTTTCTGGATCTTTTTCTGACATATAGCCATATATTTACTGGAAAATGCATGCAGTCACTTGAAGAAGGTGAAGTTATTTCTTGGATTGAACACAAAAAATTGAAGTAATAAATGTGACAGAAATTCAGAGTGTATTACAGTCCCATCCATTAGGATACTATTGTTCTGTTTGAGTGTTAGTTTGAGAATTTTTTTTTTTTTTTTTTAATCTTGGTGCTGCCTTAAGTGGACTATCTTCCCCTTCCTTCCAGCATTGCTCCTTCAGTTGTAATGATACAAAAAATTATTTAGCCATCGAGGGATCTTCATTACTTCTCAACTGAATCACTTCCCCCGACTGTTTTGATGCATGATTCCCCCCAACTCTTTCACTAGCTGATCAAGTGGCTCTTCTCTGGAAATGAGTGATGAGTAGTAGAAGGAAAAGGCTGCTTTGAGTTTTTAATTTGCCAGGGAGAGAAAGTCTGGTCAGCTCTCTTTACACACCTGAGGAATGTCATAACCATCATGTCCGGGAGTCTTCTATTGACTATAAAATAAATTGATACGAAATGTGAGGTGCCTTTATTCACTTTGCATTTGGTCTGGCTAATGTCTGCTAAAAATGGGAGCATACTAATAAACTTTTTGCATAAATGAGTACTGATTTCTGGGAATTGGAAGATAGACATATGTCGTGGTTTAACCCCAGTCAACAACTAAGCACCACACAGCCACTCACTCACTCCCCCGCACAGTGGAATGGGGGAGAGAATTGGAAGAGTAAAAGTGAGAACACTTATGGGTTGAAATAAGATGAGTTTAATAATGGAAAGAAAAAAAAAAATGATGATGATGATGATGATGATGTAATTTTTTTTAAAAAAAGAGAGAGAGATAAACTTACAAAAAACAAGTGATGCAACCACTCATCACCCACTGATCAACACCCAGCCAGTCCCTGAGCAGCTATCCCTGCCCCCCAGCCAACTCCCCCCAGCTCATATACTGAGCATGACATCATACGGTACAGAATATCCCTTTGGGCCAGTTTGGGTCAGCTGTCCTGGCTATGCTCCCTCCAAGCTTCTTGTGCACTTCCTTGCTGGCAGACTATGGGAAGCTGAAAAGTCCTTGACTTAGTATAAACACTGCTTAGCAACAACTAAAACATCAGTGTGTTATCACATTATTCTCATGTTAAATACAAAACACAGCCCTATACCACTTACTAGGAAGAAAATTAACTCTATCTCAGCTGAAAACAGGACAGACATAGAAAAGGTTAAACCCACAGTTGAAGAGAGTGTGACTAAACAAAGATATATCTTGGACAAAACTAATGCCAACTTTCCTCTTGAGATTATATAGCCAGATGTATCAGAATTACAGAATGAAATGAGGAGAGCTATCAACAGGAAATCTGACTCAAGAGCAAAAGGAGCAGATCTTAGGTTTTGGACATAGCTCTACTTCCCCTACCTGCATTTTACATTAGGCTATTGCTAGATTTAAAAGCAGAAATAATAAAATTAACTCTGAGACAAAAGAGCAGAATCTTACAGTTCCACCCATTACCTTCTGGACAGATTTAGTCTTTAGCTGACTAGATTGCTTTCTTGGCTGATATAGCTCAGCTCCAACAGAAGGGTAGAAAACGTTTCCTTGTGGGGTATTTCATGGCATGATGGGCGAGACCCCTTTTGCTTGTGGGGAGGTAATTTCAAGTCTGCATAGAATTGGATATAATTCTTTGAGTTCGTATGTGCAGACTGCCTAGAGTTCAGATTGCAAGATTTCTGCTTCTAAGACGAATGCTCTAGAAATTGTGTAAATGCTTGGACACACCTCCTCTCTCAAGCTCTGCCTCTGTTAGAGGCAGCTGTTCTTACACAGCAGCTGAACACACTGAAGAAAAAAAGCTTGGTGTTGTCAGTTTGCTCCCTATAAACTCAGTGAAAGAAATTCAGCTGATTAGATGACCAGCTAATGAGGACTACCTTTCTTGTATAGACAGTGGACAAAAATGTCTAATATAAATGGACATGATCCTCAACTGCCTACCTTCTTTATTTAAGAAAATGTTAATTGTTTTTAGAAATAAATGTCTGCAATTAATACCTTAAATTTGTATTTATGAATTGAAAGAGATGGCCTGAATTCCAAAAATACTAAGCAACAAAGTTAATTAATTTTAAGCTTCTAGTAGCTGAAAATCTTGGTTTATTATACACACACAGACAGAGAAACTCACATCTAAATCTGTATATCCCTCCAGTTCACATTTTAGAGAGATGGGATTATGAATCTCCCTTTGGGAGAAAACCAACCAACCAACCAAGTTGATGGCAAACTTCATTTACTCGAAATACAGTTTTGTTTCTCTAGCATTCCCTGTATTGTATTCTGCTACATTACCAAGAATATATTCATATTTTGCTTTTGTGATTTTAATGAATGATTGTAGTACATTAATAGAACACATTTATAGATAAAATGTTAGAACATTTATATACATTTATATGTTTTGGATTTAGTATGAGAATAGTACTGATAACACACTGATGTTTTAGTTGTTGCTAAGTAGTGTTTAGAAAAGTCAAGGACTTTTCAGCTTCCCATGCTCTGCCAGATGCACAAGAAGCATAGTCAGGAGGGAAGGAGCATAGCCAGGACAGCTAACCCAACTGGCCATGGGGTATTCCATACCATATGACATCACGCTCAGCATATAAAGCTGGAGGAAGAAGGAGGAAGGGAGGGATGTTTGGAGTCATGACGTTTGTCTTCCCAAGTAACTGTTACACGTGATGGAGCCCTGCTTTCCTGGAGATGGCTGAACACCTGCCTGCCGATGGGAAGCAGTGAATGAATTCCTTGTTTCGCTTTGCTTGCATGCGCGGCATTTGCTTTACGTATTAAACTGTCTTTATCTCAACCGGTATCTCAAAACTCAAACCAATGACTTTTCTCACTTTCACCCTTCCGATTCTCTCCCCCATCCCACATGGGGGAGTGAGCGAGCGGCTGTGTGGTGCTTAGTTGCTGGCTGGGGTTAAACCATGACATAGTGAAAAGGGAAGAAAAGCAGGGAAATGGGGAAAAAAAAAAATCAAGGAAAAAAAGAATAAATTATTTTCCTGAATTTTGTAAAAAAAAATGAATTTTCAGATGTGGAGACAAACATCTTTTTGAACACTAGATACTACGGCATTTCATGTTCAGAAGTATGTTGTCCACAAAGTATGTTTACTTGAAGTAAACATCAAAATTGTACTGATTCATATCAGACTTCAAAGACTGTGTTCATCAGTTCCACTAGCTAGATAGTTTTTCCAAATAGGTTGTCAACAATAATATTGCATGATATTTCATGAAAAATACAGATCCTGATTCTCAAAAAGACTATAGCATCCAACATTTAAAAGTCTAAATATGGAGACAGATTTGGAAAGGAGCTCAGCTCTCTACCTATTAAGGAATCCATTGGGAAATAATTCTACAAATTCTGTTACTCAATGCTGATACTAAAAATACAAATAAGAAAGGGGAAAAAAAAAAAAGGACCTTGAAAAACTACCTGTAATAGTAATTGCAAAATATTTTTTAAAATGTAGTCCCTTCTTGTGGAATGGAATTACAGCATAACAGAGAAATTTTTTTCTAACTACATCAGGAAGTGTTTTTTTTACGCTCTAGAATATGTTGGTTTATATTTCAGATCAATTTATTTTTGGATGCACGAGCTACAAAAGTAACCATGGATGTTGTCACTATCAGTGTGAATGACTTAATAATACACCAGTTTAAGAGCCTCCAAGTTGCTGTACAGCAGCTGGAGACTTAGCCATGAAACTAGAAACTAAGGTGATCTTAACATGTACTGTAACGCCTTTCTAATGGTACTTGGGAAAATTTTGATCCAAATGTCATAATTTATAATCCTTCAGTGTCATGTTAAAACAGAGAGTGTAAACAGTCTGTACATCTAGGTATTAAAATCCCCCCCAAAATGCATTTTAAATTTTGCTACAGCAAGCTTGAAGAAAGATACAGTCACATAAATACTCGTTGTGTCTGATGTCAGATGAAGGTTAGCAATAATCTGTGGTTTTATCTTTGAGAATGAGAAATAAGAGTCAGAATTAGAATCATAATGGAACAAGTACACTATGTCATGACACAAAGGGGAAGAGTTTTATAACTTCAGGTTAACTGGTCAGTCAAGTAAGGAGCTGACACCTGTTCTAACAAAGAGACATTCACCTTTCTAAGAGAGTGGGGAAGTGAGCCAGTACGTATTTTAATTAAGGAGAATGGGTGGACTGTCTCTAAGAAAAGTAAGAGGTAAATTTGCTTTGGAGAAAAATGTTAAATGCATGCAGACACCTGGAAGGACTCTGAAGAGGAGAGTTTCTCCATCAGGATGATGTTCTTTCTGAGGTGTAAGGAATATAAAAAATATATTTATGAAAGGTTTGTTTCAGGAAAGGTTACAAACAATCAGTTGGATGGAGGAAAAATTTCCTATTTAATCTTAGTTTAGTAGATTAACTGTGTTTTTCCTTCACTTCCTCACTTATGCTTCTATTTTATTGCTGTGATGTGTAGCAAAACATCACAGTGGGTTTTTTTGTATAAATACCTTTATTTGTCTTATTTACTTATTTCAGCCTGGTCTGGGTTAATAGTTACTAGGTTCTTTACAAAATGTACTGTCAAAGTATAAAGATGCTAAAAATTTTCATACATTTCGAGAGAGACTGAAGAAGTCCATACAGAAGAAATCCAGGATTTCTGAGGATTACTGAAAACATGAAAACAGGTTTTGGGTCAAGGAATTCTTGTGTTGCAGATTCTTGAAGGCTAGGAAAACGTGTGGTGGAAGTATCACATGTGGTTGTCTGATTCTCTGTACTCATATTTACTCATCTGCTTTTGATTACAGTTATAGACATACCAGTGGGTTTTATATTCCCAACTAAGCAATTCTTTTAGTCTTTTTTTGGGGGTAACTGATAATAACTAAGTGCTCCTTACCCAAGGGTTTGACAAATAAGCAAACAGGACAGTAGGAGCCTTTACAATTTTCCAGTTCCCTAGGACATATCTCAGGTACTCAAAGAGTAACAGCATGTGAACCCTTAGAAGCTGCACAGTCCAGGTTGAGAGTTGATACTCAAGGCGTCAAAGAAATGTTTTCCAGTAATCAGTGCAATCAGAAAGGCATATTGTTGTTCAGCAAGGTATTCAGGAGCACTTCTGAACCACCAGAATGCCCAAGAATTTGTTACTTATCAAAGTGGTCATCCTGAGTACTGATCCCCTGATTCCCTCAGGAACAATGTGATCTAGTGAAGATCTAGTGGCAGATTTGTGCTTGTCCACAGGTTTCAAAACACCCTCTCTTCCCCAATGCATCAGAAAGTGTTCTCAGTGGATTAATGGTGCTATGAGTTCTTAGTCAAGCTATGTCCTAGGAGTCTTCTGTTAAAAGGATATTTGAGAGTGTTTCTGGCTCTATAGTGAAACTTAAACACTCATAAGTTTTTCCCAGTCTTTGCAATAAAGTAATATTTTTTCTGGACAATTTCTACAGTAATCCTGTGAAGCAGCTGTTTTTTCACCAGACGTGCTCTGAACTGTACGCTCGGTGGTGCAATATCTCCTCACACTAGGAGATATTATCTGCTTGTGAAAAACACTTATATCTGTAGAAATAGGATTGTGGCTGAGCAAAAGTTTTGAAAGCTGCAGTCGTATACAGGGTTTATATGACATTAAAACCCCTAAAACCTTGATATCTCTGATAGCTAACCCTGACAGGACCAAGTGGCTTAAGGAAAGCTCTCATAACCAAATTCTTTCATATGAGCAATTCAATTTCCCCCTCGTAGCTCCAGGGCAAGTTTCTTAACCAAGACTTTCATCAGACCTTTGGCTTTATGTGGGCACAGCAGTCCAACTAAGTGGAGTTTCTTGCAGAATGGAGACATGAAACTTCACTTATCTCAGGAGAATGGCTCTTATATCACAGAAGAATGAAGTATGCAGCAATCACGTAGCAGATTTGACTCAAAAGCTAACAGCTGTATGACCGTCAAAAATATATACTTTTAAAAACTTGTTCAACTGGCATACTTAAGACAAGGTTCTATAGTTTTGTGTTCACATTATTAAGATAGCAAGAATAAGAACAAAATAAAGTGCCAAAGAAAATAATGTTCAAATGTTCATTTGCAATATCACCCATACCCCCAACCCCCAAAACTCTGAGTCAGGAATGTAAATCAAATTTTAATACTTTTGTAATAGTTAATGTCTTCGACTAGTGTCCGAATCTGTCAGGATAGTATAAACATTATGACTGTGATCAAGAATTATTTGTTTTGTATCTTTGCCAGAGAGTACTTGCTTTTGTAAAGTTAATACAAATCGCATGAAATGTATCACATTAAAGTTTTTCTTACTTCTTCTGAGTTCAAGACTAGTATTACAAATGGGAATCTTAGGTTAGACCTGTAATTCCTTTTGTTCCTGTTCCTGGCTTTAAAATAAAATAAAAGGAAAATTTGGTGTACTAGAGAATGGAACGGATATTGAGAAAAAACAAAGAAGATTTATTTAGTAGTTTTGTAAAAAAAAACCCACATAGTTATTAAAAAGACTGAACATAATGTACAGATTATCTAGAAAATATGGTACAAGCGGTAATAAACAGTTGAAATATCTGCATATTAATGACATAGTTTCAAATCATGTTCATATTTGAGGGAGTGAATATGACCATATAAACCAGAAAGGTAAATAAAAACTTTTGGTATGACAGGCAAAGTATTCTTCCATGACTCAGGGGTTGATGGCTGTGTAGCCCAAGTACCCTGGACTGTGGTAAGACTTCTCATGGACGACTCCGTGCAGTTTTGGTCTCGAAGAATGATGAAATCATATTGGAACAGGTTCAGGCTGAGATGGTTAGGGAATGGAAACTTTTCATGCAAAGAAGAGATGAAAATATCTTGGAACCTAAGTCTGAGAGGACAGATGATATTAAGCCCCCAAGAGTAAGCCCACCAAGAGCAAACAGCAGGAAGAAAGAGATCTATTTGAGCTAAAGGGCAATGTTATCACGAAAGCAAATGCCTATAAACTGTCTGAAAATTAGAAAAAAAAACCTGGAATAGCCTTCCAGTAGGAGTAACAGGCAAAACATCCAACTGATTTTAACACGGAGTCAGAAAGATATCATTTGGCATGGCGGCTTGCATTAACAGAGCATTAAACCTGCTGACAATCTTCAAGTTGCTGCGTTTGGTGGACACATAGTCCTGAAGCCACTGGAGTTTCACACTGTCCAGCAAGACCATGTAAGGTTAGATCGTTAATCATCACATCTCATGGGTACAGAAACATGAATGGGGGAAAATGACAAGGTGAAAGGCAATAGCTGTCAACTTTCAGATTCCTTCAGCAGTGAGAAGGAAGTCTTAGTTTTAGTACCCAGGAAAATGTGGTTAAATCACATAAAAATATAATTTACATGCTATATTGAAAATGTTTGGTTAGGTCTTGGATAAAAGCTAAACTGAGCTCTCTTAGTAGGGAAAAAATTAAGGGTAATATTTGTTATAATATTATTTTTCTAGTTTGTACTGGTTTGTAGATTCTCAAAAGGAGCTTCACTGAAGTTGTGAATGAGTAGAAAAATTTTCAGAAAAGACAAAATTGGTGCTGACAGTATCTCAGAGTCACGGACTTGAGAAATTTATCACATAATTGTTCAAACTCACCTCCCATTTACTCTCTTTTACACCCAAAATAGTTACACTGTTTTTACTCCTGATGTATATCTATATAAGTGAAGTTCAGAACAAATTCCATTGTTGTTTCCCTTGTTTCCCATCTGATATTTTTCTTCAGATTTTTTTCGCCTCTTCTCCTGTTTGATTTTGCTACTGTGCCTGCCTACAGGGCAACCATTTTAGTCTTTTTTCCCGTCTCCTGTTTCTATTTACACCTCAATTTCTGCTATTTCTGAAGCTGCCTCCCAATGCATAACTTTGCACAGTTTTCTTAGTAGTAAGGGACAGGGAAGCTTATAATTTACTTCCCTCAGCACATACACAAATGAACTCTCCTTATATTTATCCTGTTACTGTCCCATAGCTCACACATCGCTCTTTAAAATACCAACATGCCTCTTTCCCACAGAAAAAGAAAAGAATTTACATGTTAATTACACCTTGTCTACTAAAAATGAAACAGACACCTGTAATTATGCAGAGGCACCACACAGTTGCACATTGCTGAATCAGTGATGAATGGAAAAGAACACTCATGAAAATGAATTTGCAGCACTTATTAATTAAGTGAGTCTGACACATGTGATATTTCATTGCATGTCTGAAGAAACCTTTATGAATTTTTATATTACTCATATTACTGATAGCTGCTTTTAACTGTGCCTTCTGCACACTCAGTTTCTGAGAATTAGGGGTTAAGTGGATTTGGTATTTGAACAATGAGCCAAACTTCCAGTATCTTTCTGTCTGCTGCTTTCTCTACAGCAAACTCAGGCTCTCTACAAAATTTGAGTCCCTTATAATGACACATACAAAATATAACATAAAGAAGTACAAGCCACCTAATGTAAGAAATATTGAGTGCTGATAAAAATGCAGTTTAGCCTAAGACACTACAAAGCTATTAGAGGTTCTACTGGGTTCATAACCTTGAATACCGCCCTGGGATTAGGTACTTAAAACAGTTTCTCTTCTAGACAGTGACAGAAAGAGGAAGTAGTACCTCCCTTTGCTCTCACAGCCTAGTAAAAAGCGGTTTTGGCAATTATGTTGGATATTCATACTGCAGTTCTTCCTTTGTTAGAAGATACTTAAGCCATATCTCCAAAAGAAAATCCTAATAGATACAATGTTTAGAGAGGAATGTGAACTTATTCTTTTTCTAGCTAAAACTGTTCTACTTTGAACAGACAAATGGTATGAAGGAAAAAAAATGAGAACTGTTCTACTGTCCACTATTAAGAGCATTTTCTTTACGGACTTTATAGAAAAAGTTTAAAATCCACATAAATAGAGGAAGGACTTCTACCTTGTCTTTCTTGACCTACATGATTGTTCTGGACACTGCAAAAGGAAAGTAATGCTACTTGTTCTAGTTACATTTTACAATAAACCCAAATGTGAAAGTTTCTACCTGGATCAGGTAATGGGTAAGTACTAAAACAAATAATTTGTGAGTCTCTTCGTGCAATGTGCATGAGATGGCCATCTAGAACTGAGTTTACAAGAGTTTTAAAAGAATAAAATCTTGATGAACTCAGACTTTAGCTCTCAAATAATCTTGAAAAAGTGGGCCCTGGAGGACACCATACTCAGGCCATAGGTAGAATAGGACAGAAGCTATTTGCACAGCAGGGAGGTTCTACTTCAGAAATTAGAAAGAAATGAAGCATCTTGAGAAGTAATCCTCTTGCCCAACACTGTATCTACAAAAAAAAGTATCCATAACCACATAATTTCTGAGGAACTTCCCACTTCCTTTATGTTCATACTTCCCTTCTGAACTTCATTTGTGGCCAAGTTTCCTGCAAAGGCCATCTACTTTTGCAATTGGATGGTGTGGGGATCCTCTTAAGGGGGAACAGCTCTGGACTTTCCCTCTGCCATATGTCAGTAACCTATGGAAGATACAGAGTGACTGGAACTGTTTACTTATTAGTTTGGTACATCACCAAGTATAATCTAAGCCAGAAAAGGTAGTCAGTCCCAACGTTTCATGAAAGGCCAACAGTGAGAGGTCACTGTTTTGTGTAGACACAGCCTCCAAGTGCTGTAGTGACTAAATATTTTTGCTTCACCTTTCTCTCAGTCTCTTCACATCAGCTTTATTACATGATCTTTCTTCTTTTCCGCATAGTCTCCATTTTCTACTTCCCTCCAGCGTTCTTTTTTTTTTTTCCTTCATATATTCATCCCATACAAGGAAAACAAACAAACAAACAAACCCTATATTTTTGCCGTTGTCACATTCTTTGTTTCTTCTAAGTTATATTTTCTTCTTTCTCTATGTGCTCAGGCTGGAAGCTCTTCAGAACCTGAGACAACAAAACATGTGCTCTTATTTTTATTGACTATTGAAACATTTCAGTACCTAATACAGTAGCTACTACTTCTATTACTTAAGTACTCAGTCCTTTTCTACAAAATGCATTTGCTCATGTTTTAGAGAATGTGCCAAGCTAAGCACTTGTCATATAATATCACCTAATAAAATATATAATGTTAATACCTGAAATTACATTTTTTTTGTAGGAACAGATGGAAGAGCAGCTTTAAGCAAAAGCAGAAAGCAAGTACAGCAAAAGGAAGGTCTGAGAAATGGCAGGAAACTGAGTCCACTGTATTTTACAAGTACTGAGACAATAGCTCTTATGGTTGTATTAAGAAATTAAACAAGTTTAATGACCATGAGGTCATTAATGTGGAGAATATAGATCACAAATATGACCATAACTATGGTATCAGAAAACAAAAGATGGTAAGAATCATCAAGATTTGATTAAAGTTAAAGAAGTAACATTGAACTGTCATAGCACAATTGCTAATTAACAACTCACAATGATGAGAAAACAACTTTGCAATACATCTGCAGAATTAGGGTGTGAGAACTGAATTTCAAATTTTAAGCAGAAGATCTGAAAAAATAATAGATTGTTTCTTGTAAATCATATTCAAATATTATGCTGTTCAGCCTTGATTCTCCTCACAAATAAGCTGGTGAAATTTACTGAGAAAATTTCCCTGGAAGCTAGCAAAGTTGTCAAGTAAAGTCATCAGTGAAAGATAAGGAAGAATTAAAATCTCATGTTTTGTGCAATTACATGAACATTTTGTAAGTATAACCTTCTGTAACTGTTAAAAAAGTAGAAGATTGTTTTCAATCTTTCTCCCTGGAGACATTTCTTTCATAGAGAAGATTGGTAGGAGATGCTGTCTTACTAATGTCCTAGTCTATATTAAAAAGCAATGGATTAAAGACATATTAAAGACATAAATGGCTCTTTGCCTACACTGCTTAATAAAGGAGAGTCAAAGACCAACCTCCCTCCTTGAGGCCAAGTAGTTATCAACCAGTTTATATCCATACTTGTCTAGCTAATGGCTAGGCCTTTAGAGAGACAGAAAGAGAATGCTGCAGAAATTCACAACATATTGCCATGAAATGAGGTAACAAAGCAGTGTATGTGGTGAGGTGTCAAGGGCTTGAGTTTCCTCCCCAGTTTTCCCTTGTCAGTCTGAAGAAGTATGTCCCTAAACAAGATAACTTCTTAAGTCACTTTGTGACACCTGGCATGAGGAGCAGAGATAGATAGGTCCCCAGTTCTCTTTTATTTAGCAGTTAGAGACAACATCAACTCTGTCTCTGGTCAACTGAGACATAGCCAATGATTCCTTATTTTCTGCTTGTCTTCCAAGTTCTATGTATAACACACATTTTAGTAGTCAATGCTTTAAGGCATAGTCAGCTAACTCCCAGTAATTTCAAACTGGGGCTGTAATTCCAGTTAAAACATAAATTTTGATTAACTGAACATTCAGACCCACAGTTGACATAGGCACCTGCCTTTCTAAGCATAAAAAGATTAGGACTGAGACATACATATAAGTCACTGAAGAGTAAAAAATTGCTGTAAGTAGGATCCATCAGACATCTCTTAGATGTCTACAGATGAGTTGGCCACCCTATCAATATAGTCCAATAATAAAAAAAAAAGAACTTCTAAGACACAGGCCTTAATACAGACACTTCTGTTGATAGATGAATTGTACCTTAAAGTACTTATTGACACTATTGTGACTAGCTCACATGCAGATGTCTACAATTTTAATACCTGAATAGGGTAATGTATCCCAGCACATTAGTCAACTAGTCTGAGGTAATTCATATGGTGTTACTCTTGGCAAAGCTGACATAGTTCATAGAGATCAGTACAATTTCTTTGAGGGTTTTGTGCTGAAAACCGAATAGTGCAGTGAATTCTATCAACCCGTAAGGGGTGAGATTCTGTTCCAGACTGCAGAACCCCAAATTTAGGTATTTCTTCATGCAACCGAGATATCCAATTACATCACTATTCTGGAGTGGCACACAGGATGGCTGTACCACATGGCATCTCAAACAACATTAGACATTTTTGTTTGGCAACTGAATCAAGCTTTATTGATCAGGTATTTGTTGATTATTATAAAGCTCGGACACCAAACTGTCAGAAGGTATTTAAATGTCTACGGTCTTTAACTGAACCTAACACAACATATCAGGCCTTGAAGAAAGAGTTGAGCCCTAAATACTTTTGAAGATCCTGGTGCTAAATAATTTTGAAGATATGTTTCTGAATAATAGTGTCAGATTCTCAGCAGTCCTCACCTCCGCTGAAGGATTTAAATAATTGGCTATTTTTTTCAGAAAAAGCTCAGTTAGCGTAGTGACTACATTTGTAGAAGTGTTAAATTGCAAACACCTCACTTGAGAACAATGGTTACTGAGTATTTTGTAAGGTTTGACCTAGAATAATGATAATTTACTAACAATATTGAATAGTCACTTAGTTACTGGCCTGACAGTATATTTTAAGTTTGTGCGCATGTGTGTACATGTCCCCCTATCTATTTATATAGGGATTGAATGTCTTGGAAATCCTCCTCTGCATTGTTCCTTTAATGGAGAAAGGAGATTTAGTGCTTTCCCTGGTTTGATCTGAAATGAAATTTCTACTGCCTCAGTTAAATTTTCCAGAATAATTTCAGTGTTGAAAAGAATCAGATTAAATTCCCTTGAGACATCACACCCCTTTTATTATGCTGAACTGCACTTCAAGGCCAAGTGAAGATTGTATTGAAATAGTTATAAATGATTAATTTGTTTAATTCAAACCTTTTTTTTTTCTTTTTTTTTTTTTTTTTCATTTGACTTAAGACTATTGCATTGGCTATTCTGTTTCAGGTGGTTTCACATTTAGTTTGTGTGTCACAAAGGATGAAAGGAATGCCCATCATACAATCAGATCATTACCTTGTAAAATAAATAAAAGAAAAGAAAAAAAGAAGGAAAAAAAAATGAAATTGTGCAGATCAGTATTTGTGGAAGTTTCTTTTTTTCTGGAATAATTTGTTTCCATGTGTTATGATAGTAAAAATAGAAATTATGGAACCACAGGACTTACATGCAACATTAAAGTAATACAGAAATGTAGGAATCCAAATTGGAAGCCAAAAAAAGTACAGCTCCAAGTTTTGCATTGACATGTACATGCATGGAACTGTATGTCTACATACATTATTCTTATATATGTACACTTTTGCTTCACATATATTTCTTTTGTTGGAAAATTAAGAACAAGCCATTTAACAGGCTACAGTCACAACAGTAATGCAAACGCAGTATTCCTCATAGAACAGTATTCATAAAAACTATAAAAAAATTGTTCTGTGGGCATGGAACTAATGAATTCTGGGGGTTTTTTTTAGATTTGTGTCCTGCAGTTAATTGCAAGCATTGACTGATGTTCTATCCAGTGATTGGGGCATTTATAAAATGGGGTCTCTGATATTTAATATAAAGCTGAAGAACTCACTGAATCTCTTTTCTTTACCCTGCTGCCTATTTTAACAAAACTTCAGGAAACTTCATTACCTTTGTGCCTTTTTCTCTTTATCTGTTCAAATCTGCCAGTGAGCTCAAAAATGTTTTTCATAGATGACATACAGAAGGAGAGGCAGACAGACAGACACACATAAATATACAAAGACAGATCATTACGTGAAACTTGTTTTCATAGAAAATGAGGGTAAAAACTGTTCATCAGATACATATTGCTGTATACAGTATCTTTGTTGATAAAATATGAACATATGTCATTCAGAAATCTTTCAATATACTGTAATTGGTAGGTGGCATAATACTGACACTGAGTGCTTTTAAATTATCTTTCATACTTAGGCTTTCTATACCCACTTGATGGACAGTGCTGTATTAAACAGTTTCTCAAAACAAAATTAGACTAAAAAATAGCAGTTTTCTGTCAATATGTACTTCTGGAAATGACAGCTCTACTCTTTCAGTGCCTGCAGATAATGGATGTTCAAAGATTCTTTCTTCATAAGTACCCTCTAGAACTCTGGATCTTAAACAGAGAAAGACTTCAAAATAAAGAACAGTCCTCTAAGCTGAAAAAGTAATGAAAATAGTGACCATTAGGTCAATTGGCATAAAAGGGAAAAAAAACCCACTTCTCTTTTGCCATTTGTTTTATTTAAGTATAGTCTGGACATGTTAAACTCAGCTTTCTCTTTCAAATAAATTAATCTATATCAACAGGTAGATTTTTATTTGAGACTTAATTCTTCTAATGCAATGTCCATTTTGTTAACAATACAAATTTACAAAGCTTAAAGATTCATATCTTTAGCCATAGATTAATGGGATAATTTTATCAATAAATAAAGTTGACCAACTATTTTGAAGCAGCTTATGATGAATTTTCAAAAAAATTACTTTCATTCTTATTCTTGAGTCATCTTATTCCAAGGATGTAACTTAAAAATGCCAGTTTATGCAAAATCTGAAATTGTCAGTATTTTTCATTAATGTTTTTTGCCTGAAAATTCGTATGTTCAGATGCTGACATTCTCTGGTATCTGATCTAACAAATTTCATTCTTATATCAGGAGAGAAAAATAATACCTTCTGATTTATAAACAGTGCCTAATTATGGTTCAAATAGAATCATAGAATCATGGAATCATAGAATCATTAAGGTTGGAAAAGACCTCTAAGATCATCCAGTCCAACTGTCAATCCAACACCACCATGCCCACTAAACCATGTCCCTAAGCACCTCATCTACACATCTTTTAAATACTTCCAGGGATGGTGACTCAACCTCTTCCCTGGGCAGCCTGTTCCAAGGCCTGACCACTCTTTCAGTAAAGACATTTCTCCTAATGTCCAATCTAAACCTCCCTTGGTGCAACTTGAGGCCATTTCCTCTCATCCTATAGCCAGTTACTTGGCAGAAGAGACCAACCCGCGCCTCACTACAACCTCCTTTCAGGTAGCTGTAGAGCATGATGAGGTCTCCCCTCAACCTCCTCTTCTCCAGACTAAACAGTCCCAGT
Organism: Calonectris borealis; assembly: GCF_964195595.1. Classification (NCBI taxonomy): domain Eukaryota; kingdom Metazoa; phylum Chordata; class Aves; order Procellariiformes; family Procellariidae; genus Calonectris; species Calonectris borealis. The sequence continues at coordinate 184,112,713 of NC_134312.1, forward strand.
TCCCTCAGCCGCTCCTCATAAGACTTGTGCTCCAGGCCCTTCACCAGCTTCATTGCCCTTCTCTGGACATGCTCCAACACCTCCATGTCTTTCTTGTAGTGAGGGACCCAAAACTGAACACAGGATTCGAGGTGCAGCCTCACCAGTGCCGAGTACAGGGACACCATCACCTCCTTCCTCCTGCTGGCCACACTATTTCTGATACAGACCAGGATGCCATTGGCCTTCTTGGTCACCTGGGCACACTGCTGGCTCATGTTCAGCCGGCTGTCAATCAGCACCTCCAGGTCCTTTTCCTCTGGGCAGCTTTCCAGCCACTCTTCCCCAAGCCTGTAGCGTTGCCTGGGGTTGTTGTGACCCAAGTGCAGGACCTGGCACTTGGCCTTGTTGAACCTCATACATACATGAGGACTGGCCTCAGTCCATCGATCCAGCCTGTCCAGGTCCCTCTGCAGAGCCTTCCTACCCTCGAGCAGATCAACACTCCTGCCCAGCTTGGTGTTGTCTGCAAAATTCCTGAGGGAGCACTCGATCCCCTCATCCAAATCATTGATAAAGATATTGAACAAGACCGGCCCCAAAACCGAGCCCTGGGGAACACCACTCATGACCGGCTGCCAACTGGACTTAACTCCGTTCACCACAACTCTCTGGGCTCGGCCGTCCAGCCAGGTTTTTACCCAGCGAAGAGTGTACCTGTCTAAGCCGTGAGCCGCCAGCTTCTCTAGGAGAATGCTGTGGGAGACAGTGTCAAAGGCTTTACTAAAGTCCAGGTAGACCACATCCACAGCCTTTCCCTCATCCACTAGGCGGGTCACCTGCTCATAGAAGGAGATCAGGTTGGTCAAGCAGGACCTGCCTTCCATGAACCCATGCTGGCTGGGCCTGATCCCCTGGTTGTCCCGCACATGACTCGTGAACGCCCTCAAAACGAACCGCTCCATAATCTTCCCTGGCACCGAGGTCAGGCTGACCGGCCTGGAGTTCCCCGGATCCTCCTTCCGGCCCTTCTTGTAGATGGGCGTCACATTGGCAAGCCTCTAGTCACCTGGGTCCTCCCCTATTAACCAGGACTGCTGGTAAATGATGGAGAGATAAATCATTAACAAATAATAATTTATGAATAATTGATGTGAACACTGGACCAGCATCTCTTATATATTTGTTCACAACATATCAAAAACGCTTAAGAATTTTTGCAAAACTTAGTTTATGAAGAGTTCTTGTTTTACAATATTTGTTAATCATAATTGGACCAACATTTCAGTGAAATTGTTTGTGTTTCATAGTAAAATGCTGAAAGCAGAATTTAGACTCACATGAACTTATGTGGGCCTCTTGGATAAAGAAACCTGAGAGCAGTTATACAACATGTGTTGTTGTTACACTATTTCTATAGCATAGAATAGGTAGAAATCCTACAGAAATCTGATTCAGTCAAATCATATCATCATGACACCGCATCTGTAGGGTTTCAGAGAATCCAAAAAGCAAGGGACCTCTTCAGATGTTATTCCCTACATTTCCTTTGTCAGCTTCCTGATTTAAAAAGATTACCTCTCTGTCCTTGAGGCAGATAATGTTAGAACCTTCCAGGAAAGATCCCTCGTCCTTTACTGTGCTTGGTGTCAGTCATGTGATGACATCAGAAGGGAAAACAGAGTAGAAGTTTTCCAGATCAGCTGTGTGCAACTGGGAGAAAACTACAGAAGGTATTGCTTACCTCAGATTTTCTTCCTAACAGCTGGATGGCCACAAATTCAGGTTGAAAGTTATTGAGCAGGTAGACCATGTAGATATGTGCAATTCCCTTTATGCTTGGTCTTATGGCACAACAATATAGATGTGGCGAAGTGAGGCTTGCGAAGAGAGAACACTCCTGAAGAGAGTTGCACATATCCACATGATCTACCTGCTCAACAGGGTGCATACGACTTTGCAATCATATGCTAAAGCAAAAGCAAGCTAAATACATGCAGAGGATTAATATGCCACTTGTAAAAATCAAACAGCAGATAAACAAACACATTCTATTTTAAAGTACCTGCACCCTTTAAGATGTAATCTTAAAGTTACTCTGGCAATAACAGGAATATTTCCACACTTGACAACTGAACTGGATGAGCAAGTCAGGATTTTTATTAACATAGCACATGCCTTCAAGAAAGTCCCCAAGCTATAAAACTCAGATCAAATAGTAAATAACATGCATCAACAACATTCATCATTAGTTTTATTGAAACCACACAGTAGATGCTAAATAAAAATCAATACTTATCATAAAATCAGATGAAAGGCATCACCTTAAAGTAAATTTAACTCACAATCAATGTACTACTTTAATTGAAAATCCTGAAGTGAAGTCTGGAAGAACAGGAGGGCAATAGAACCAAAGAAATGTCTTTATAGTGCACTTCAGAACAGAACTACCACATTTTGTCTATCACTCTCTTTCTTTAAAAAAAAAAATAAAAAAGATAATACACAATCTAGACAGACAAATGACATTTATCATGTAATGATCATAAAGTTAGTTGTTAAAAAGGAATATTTGAAGATTTGAAAACTATTAATTTTTCTTCCTTCACCCATCTTCCCATATCGCTTGCAGTTCTGACTCATACAAGCAGAGGTACACCACCAAAGACTTTGGCCCCTTGTGTTCTCTGAATATAGGTTATTGCTGTCTCTGTTTTCTGCAAAAAGTCAACAGAGAGAAAATTAACATTTTACTCCAATTCTCTTAGCCATATGCTACATTAAGCGATAGCTATAGCTTAAGGGATGGAATTATTTCTGGTATATTGCATTCTACTTTATTGTTTTTAATCAGTTTGCATTAAGTCATGACTAATGTGGTGCCTTATGCAATGCTTTATTGCCACTGGACAGAAGTGTGTGATGGAATATCACAGGGTGAAGATGTGAGAAAATAGAAATGAAAAAAAAAAAAAAAGATGATTGTTATTTGAGCTAAATCATGAGCTCCTTATTCCTATTGATTTTACTGGAAGTATTCATATTTTTAACTCCTTGACAATGGGAATAAAGGGGTTTCAACCTAAAAGAGGGATAGTTCTATATCAAGAAAAATATATAAACTCATTTGAGTTTAGTCAGGTGTTCTGGTTGGGAAAAGCCAGGATGAACTCAGACTGAGAATTCAGTCTTTCAGTAAAGATTTTCAAAAAAGTTTTAGGACTGATAACAGTTTTGACTTCCTATGAGATTATCATTATCATTTTTTACCATTTTTGTTGCAAGAGCATTTAGAAGAACCAACTTTTTTCAGACTAATGTGTGTGTGTGTACAAAATTGCACTCCCACAAACACACATGCACACACAGTGTGTTATGTATATGAAAGAGGCATGTATGTGACAGAAGGGAATATAATGAATTTTGCTGAGTACCCGTTATTTCACAAGGGGCTCTGCTGAATCTGTTCTTGTGATAGAGGGTGTTACTTGGTACCAAAATGGTATTGTACTTGCTGACCCATGCATAAAACCCCCTTGCTCTACAGACCTTACAAATTTGAAGATATGACATTATAGGAGGATTAAAAAAAGAACAAGTGTGGGATGTCAAGAGGAAAGGATAACAAGAATAATAGGATGTTCTAGCACAGCCACACTGTGTGCACAATTTGTAGCTAGTCAATAGCAGTAATCACCACCTGCTTAGCCATTATCAGAATGCAGGGGGGTTTTATGTATTCCCATAGAGGTGACTTTTAAGGAGGAATTTGAAGGTCCAGAGAAAAAGGCACTTGTCCAGAGAAAAAGACATTTTGATCACTCTTCAGTACCATATCTACACAGTCTGCAGCATAGTAAGGAACATTTATGCTGGAGACAAGGCCATTGTGGACTGCAGAGCTAGATCTTTAAAGAAGTGGAATGTAAGCAACTTCAGATAAACATAGCTAGAGCTTCACACTCCTGAATATGAACTCCTGAGTTATGAATATGAGTCATAACTCATATCTGAAAGAAGGAATGAGCTCTTGTCTGCTTGTAGTAGCACAAAAGTGAAATAAAAACTAAAGAAAAACTTACTGTGCTAGTAGACAACTCCAGTCATGATCAAAAAAAGAAGAAAATAATGTTTTGTTTTCATCCATTCCAGATATCCCTCCAGGTAGAAATTATTAATTGCTGTGTTCCTAAGGTCCATTGTCCCATGGAGGAGAAATCTTGGCGTCATTCCAAGTTATGGATCACCTGCCAGTTTCTGTACAGTTCTATCAGCTGTTCCACCAAGTCTGTTTGACTTTTGAAATGCCCTCTAGGGGCCTGCTCCCAGACTCTGCACACTGGAGCGAGGACACCCACTTAACGAATGTCTGCTGGTTGGAAAATTGATCAGCTGAACTGTCTGTAGATGCGTGTTTATCTGTCTGTCTCTTCACCATTCTAACAAGAAATGGGGACATTAAACTGCTACTTGTGGCTCTCATTACTCTTATAGTAGTCTGTGGCTAAAGTCTGAAAGTATAGATGTAAATGTAATATACTATTTGTTACTATTTTTTATTTTTATTGTTAGTCTGGATTCTGAAGTATTTATTAGGTCATTACTTTAGATTTCAACCCAATGGAATAAAGAATTTAGGACTTGGTATCATCAACAGCCTTATAATTATTGTAGTTTTAATGAAAGACATTTTGCATGTCATAGTGGTTGAAAACCTGGCATCACTTATGTCAATGAGGTTATTGCTATTGATTTCACTGTGACTAGGATTTCATAAATGTCTTTCATTCTGATGAGTTGAAACTTAAATTTTAACTATTAACAGGCTTTAATAGAAGCCATAAGCTATATTCACTTAATTTGCTGCTGAAAATAGGCCACCTCAGAGACAATAACTACTTAACAGTATGTTGTTGCACTTCACATGAAGGAGTAAAGAACACACTGTCCATTGATATTTCAGGAAAAAATAAAAAAAAACCACCAACTTGCTTTAAACCCTCTCTAACATTTGTGTGATAAGATAAGGGTGAATATGCAGTTCTGGTATTAAAAAGATAAGGCTGACTACTGTTTCTATTTTATTGATTTTCATAGTTGTGGGTTGGCAGTCCTGTGTTTTATGGTTAGATAGCTGCTGTGGAGCAGAGTGAAGAAATTATTTAGCTAGGTATCACATAACTACTTAACAAAATGTTAATATACAGCTTAGATAATGTCTTCAGAATGGAATACTAAAGATCAGACATTTCATATACTACAGGACTTTATAGTATATTTGAGAAAATAGCCATGTACCAAAGTGCCCTATGACTCTAGAGGATCTTGAGAGTAAAAAATGGTGCCCAAGCTATCACGAGATTTGATGGTCTGCATCAGAATGAATGCTGTGACAATGGGGATCATTTTTATAAAAAGCTTTCTTCTTAGCTTTCAGAAGGAAATAGAGCAAAAGTCATCGGCATAAGCAACGTGTGTGTGTTAGCATGTGTGTAGATGTAGAGGAGGCATAGAGGAGGTTATATTGCTTATGGAATTGGACTGATTGTTTTTTGACAATTTGCTGATAGTGAAATAAAATGAATTGGTAATTTGAAGCTGAACATCTATGATGATGAAGCTGAAATTGCATTATGAAATGTGAACAATCTGTAAGCCCACAATTTGAAGTATTTTGGGCAGACTGTAAATAAACAGACAAAAAACTGAAAAGCGTTTATTTGAAGAAATGGGCAAAAGGTACATTGTGATTATCTGAATGTCAAACAAAGGTAAACAACTGCAAAATGTCCGGCAATATTAAAATTAAGGGGAAGGAATCATAAAAGCTGTCAGGGAGCTGGAGTTGATACTGGTATTTTTGTAATGTTTCCATTTAAGTAGTGTTTAAAAATTTGGAAACAAGTAATAACAATAATAAAAAGTGTTCTATATTATAAATATAACCAAAATAATACATGCATTCAATGTATGTCAAATTTTGTAATCACGTTGTTCAATATTACAGAGTTTTAATTGTAGTGTACCACTATATGGCACAAAGTAAAATAACCATTAACCTTCCAGTAGTACAGAAATCCCCCATCTGATATCAGTGTCCCCTTCTTGAGTGAATATGAGTTTCCCTCCAAAAAGATTATTTGTTTATGCTATCGATCAGAATAGTGGTTTTCATTTTTTTTTTTTCTGTATTCTGTATAAATTTCCCAGTGTAAGGGCACATGCCTTTAGAAATTTTGTATACGTACATACATTGTTATACACTAGGATACACTTTCTGCTATGAAATATCTTTTGCAGATCTGTAGGATATGGCCCACATGGTATCTAGAATTATACAATAAATTTGCATACACTATTTCATAGGTGTATATTTTCAGGGACAGAAAGAAGAAAGAAAGAAATCTCAGTATTACTGCCTACCTATTTCCTTTTCCCTGTATTTAATTAATGGGGCTGAAGTAATAGACTCAAAGTTCTACCCACTGTTTTGGACCTGTTTACCCTTTATTGACCTGTTCTAGAAGTCAGATAAATAAGAAAGGCCACGATCATGTATATCCAAAGCCAAGATCCAGGGAACTCGCTCAAGCAGATGATACATTTCTGCATAGCTAGTTTGGAATCTAAATGTGAAGTAGTTATACATCAGTAAAATTTCAGACACCATACTATAAATATGCATTAAATGTGCCTTTGTGGTCCTGCAGCCAAGAACATCAACAGCTGACTATGCATATTTGTGTGTGCAAATAACCAGTTTGCACACTCCTTTATGGCACTGAGACCTGCTGTGAAACATTAAAACATTCAGGAAATCTGGTATTTAAAATCGTCTGCTAAATATTTTATTTTATTGTAACTTAAATTTCTTAGGAAGAATCATAGTCAGACTTGGCAGGAAGCACCAAGCTGTGTGTGCATTACAGGATGCTTGCAGCATTCAGTTTTATAATGCAAGCCCCACCTATGTAAACAAACATTGCGGAAGAAACAATATCATCTGTTTATCCTTTGGTTTGGAAATAAAACAATACACAGGCAGATGGTAGCTAGAAGGACATACAAAGGCATCAGATAAATAACATTTTTTTGCCACCATAGAAGAATTTTTAGATTTCAGAAATCCTTTCCAAACGTTAAGAATAGAGCACTCATGTAAAGGAGAAAACAGTGTTAAAAATATAATGAAATACCTCTAGCAGTCTTCTAGACAGGTGAAACGCAAAGGTGGTAACAGAACACAGCTCAGATAGGATTCAGGGCTGAGTTTCTGGGGTTTCACCGCTCTGGGGTCTGTGTTGAAAAGCCCAGAGATGTCACCTAATTTAGTTTGAAAACAGCTTTGATGGTGACTTTCTTATCTGAAATAAATATCAAGGAAAGATTTACTGGGGCTGGAGTTTGCAAAAGGGGGGAAAGACCTCTCCCCTCAAAGGGGGGGAGGGAGGTCTCAAAGAGCTGCAGGTACTATGGTCTCCAAGTATGTCTGCTTTGTGTAATGGGGCAGCCATCTGGCATTCCTGTTAATCATCATATGCCAGCTATGAACAATATGTGGGTTTTTTTCTGATTAATCATAGAATCATAGAATCATAGAATAGTTTTGGTTGGAAGGGACCTTTGAAGGTCATCTCATCCAACCCCTCTGCCATGGGCAGGGACAAGTTCAACTAGATCAGGTTGCTCAGAGCCCCATCCAACCTGACTTTGAATGTTGCCAGGGGCGGGAGGGTATCTACCACCTCTCTGGGCAACCTGTGCCAGTGTTTCAACACCCTCATCGTAAAAAAATTTCTTCCTTATATCTAGTCTGAATCTACCCTCTTTTAGTTTAAAATCATTCCCCCTTGTCCTGTCGCAACAGGCCCTACTAAAATGTCTGTCCCCATCTTTCTTTTAAGCCCCCTTTAAGTACTGCATGGCTGCAATAAGGTCTCCCCAAGAGCCTTCTCTTCTCCAGGCTGAACAATCCCAACTCTCTCAGCCTTTCATCATAGGACAGGCATTCCATCCCCCTGATCATTTTCGTGGCCCTCCTCTGGACCCACTCCAACAGGTCCATGTCTTTCTTGTGCTGAGGGCTCCAGAGCTGGACGCAGTACTCCAGGTGGGGTCTCACCAGAGCAGAGGAGAGGGGCAAGATCACCTTCCTCGACCTGCTGGCCACGCTTCTTTTGATGCAGCCCAGGATACGGTTGGCCTTCTGGGCTGCGAGTGCGCATTGTTGGCTCAGGTCCAGCTTTTCATCCACCAGTACCCCCAAGTCCTTCTTGGCAGGGCTGCTCCCAATCCCTTCATCCCCCAGCCTGTATTGAAACCGGGGGTTGCCCTGATCCAGGTGCAGGACTTTGCACTTGGCCTTGTTGAACCTCATGAGGTTCACACGGGCCCACTCCTCGAGCTTGTCCAGATCCCTGTGGATGGCATCCCGTCCCTCAGGTGTGTGAACTGCACCACTCAGGTTGGTGTCATCTGCAAACTTGCTGAGGGTGCACTCGATGCCGCTGTCTATGTCATTGATGAAGATATTAAAGAGTACTGGTCCCAACACGGACCCCTGCAGGACACCACTTGTCACTGACCTCCATGTGGACATTGAGCCGTTGACCACTACCCTCTGGATGTGACCATCCAACCAATTCCTCATCCATCGGACAGTCCACTCATCAAATTCATACCTCTCCAGTTTAGAGAGAAGGATGTTGTGGGGGACCATGTCAAAAGCCTTACAGTGGTCCAGATAGATGACATCTGTAGCTCTTCCCTTGTCCACTGATGTAGTCACTCCATCCTAGAAGGCCACCAGGGTGGTCAGGCAGAAGTTGCCCTTGCTGAAGCTATGCTGGCTGTTTCGAATATATAATATAATATAGTATATAATAATACATAATATCAACTTTTAAAATGTTAATACTGTGGAAAAGACAGAGAACCTCTGTTATCAATGAAGTAAATGATTATAAAAGAGAATTAGTTTCACGGACTCCTAAATCCTTCTTTTCTTAAACAAGATGAAGAACCCAGTATGTAAGTCCAGAAACTGCATATTGCAATAGACATTTTTCTGTCTTAAGGGTAGGCAGGAAAATGAGAGAAAGGATGTATTAATTTCTCTGCTTTATAGATGGGTATATGAAAAAAATAAAGTTTTATAAATGATCATAGTGGTGATAGAGAAAAACTACATCTATACAACCTGTTTTTATAAATGGGAACTGGTTTCTTGACAATGCTTTCTGTTCAAGCATACGTATCTTGGCCCCTCTACCTGTATTTTCTAGCTAAGAGATCCAACTGGGCTTGATCTAGTCTTCAGGCAGTGTTGATGACCAGAGTTACAAATTAAGCATGAGGTAAAATCATCATTTAAGTCAGCAATATATATGCAGTTTCAGAGGCTGTAATGATGAAAGAGCCAACACCACGATAAGCAACTGCTCAGTTCCTGGCTCCTCCAGCAGAGCTCAGAGTCCCGTGCCTCACAGGTTGTCTCCTCACGGGCTGAGAGTTAGGAATGGGAATCTGCAACACAAGTTAGCTGAATAGAGGTTTATCTACCCTTGCCAAGAGGAGCATTGGGAATCACACTGCAAAAGGTCTATGTGACTGGGTGTAGACAGCTACATCTAAGCTAGGCTCCCATAGAAAGAAATGTGCTTGTCTGTGGTAAATGTTATAGCATTCTAAAGAAAACATCCAAAATTGATTAGATGAATTATATATATATATTTTTTTTTTTTTTCTCCATAGCCTATAAAGGCAGTAATGAATACATCAGACAAAGCTAGATGAGATAAGTTCCCCCCACTGGTCCCACTCTGTCTCTCATTTTTCTCCAGGGTTGAGACACCTCTTTCAGAGCTACTGGGAGGCAGAGACTTGTAATAAAGCTTCAAAGCCTTAAACGGTTAATAAAAGGGAGTTGCAACTTTCCTTTTATGTGCAGCTAGAGGTGGTAATGATGCTATTCCCTTATAACAAAACACATGGAAGAAGGAGGCTCAAAATCCCAGCTAGGAAAAACGTAGCAGTTTAACCTAACTACACTAAACATGCATATTTTCGGATTCAGAACCTGTATGGCTGCATGATATTTTTCTTACTGACTTTCCCTGGATTGCACGGGAAGGCACTATAGCACTGCAGCAGTCAGACTGTGCACCCAGCTCATCAAAATCCTAACCAGTGCAATGAGCACATGGCCAGAGTTTTTCTCTATTGACATCAAAGGAAATAACATTAAGCCCGTATTATATACAGTTTAACGGACTTCTTTGTATAGTGCTGCGAAGGCAGGAGTGACATGTCTTTGAACATGATTTATAGTTCATAAACGTATTCATGTTTGGAGGCTCAGACAGAGTAATTTGCAGCTAACCAGCTCTATCATCGCTGCCAAGAAAATGATCAAAACAATTGTTACAGAGATTTGGATTGTATAGGATTAAGGATGCAGAAGGAAATTTACTGCTTTGTGAGGAGGTCAGAAGCATTGAAGGCCCATACACTACCTATGTCCTACTTAAGCTACTGCCTTTTTGCAGACCCTTTGCTGACTGGCAGCACAGCTTAAGTGTGACTTAATGTCAGGTTCCATAATTGCCACTGATTTCTGTAAAAAGTTTTAAAGCATTTAATAACATGCAGCACCAGACTCACATTATTATTAAATTATGGCTGACTGCATACTCTGCAATCTGCGCTCAAAGTCCACGTTAGCCTTTCATAGGGGTGTTGTTTTATTTGGTTTTGTTTTTTTTTTTCCAACCCCTGTACTCATCTTTCTAAATAAAGCTCCAGTATAACAGAGTTCTATGGGTTGCTGTATATGTGATTTTTAAATATTTTCCTAGTCATACCATTTCTTTCTAAATGTCCCATAAAGGGCCGCAAATTCCCACATCAGCTGAACCGTGTTGCCTCTTGGAAAGTTTGGAAAGAGGAATATTTCAATGAGGCAGAGGTTTGCTTATTAAATAAAAATCACACAATGGTTATTGTTTAGTAAAAAAACATAACAAAAACATTACTGGCTGCATATCTGAGAGCTAGGTCACACTAATCCAAATTACAGGCTCCCCTGCTACTGGTTTACTTATCAAATAGAAATGTGAATACTTCATTGAGGGTATTTCCTTAAAGTCTTGCTTTCAGCAAGGAAAAAGCTAACTCCATATGAGTGTGTCTGTGCATGTGGGTGGGAGTTTTTAAAGTAGGTTGCATGCCTACATTACAAACAAGGGCGTGCCCACAGGGAAAGACTGCTTTCTAGGGCAGCACCTGGCTGATCTGAGCCAGATCATCATGAAGCGCAGTGCTCCAGGGGTATAAACACTGATAGCACACTGATGTGAGGGGGATCTTCTCTACAGGAAATAATTTATAGAAAAGCTGTAGAAACTAAAAGGGGAGGGAAATAGAGAATAATAATAATAAAAAAGCTAGTATTACGTAATGTTTGTATTTCCTATAAAAGAGATTGCTAAGGAAGGATTACTAGCTTTAAGGATTCATTTGAAAGCTCTCCAGGTGAGAGAGAGTTTGTTAAAGAACATCTTAATGGCAGCCTCCGGGAGTGGTTACCATGTCTTTTTTCTCTCAAAACACCCAACACTGGGTATTAATAGTGTTCTGGGAGTATATTTGCTAAACATACCCCTAGAATTTACTTTTATGTCTAGGCACAAACATGGGAAAAGAACCCTCATAATAATTCTCTCTGGGGAGTGGAATTATAAAAAAAGAAATCTTATTATAAAAAGAGAAGAAGATGATATTGCTGTAAGTCATCAGTAGATGTAAGGAAAATAGAACATGCTGGTTTTATGTTATATATGTTATTCTCTTCTCCTCTATTTCCCAATCCTTCCTTACAAAAAAAGGAAGTGATAACAGTGAAAGGAAACATTGCTGTCACCCCTGTCAATCGCCAACACAGGAGAAACAACTAATCACAAATCTCCAGCCAGTAGGGAGAAAGACTTGTTTGGGAATGATATATAGCAAATTAGTTTCTATATATGGGTAATAATTTCCTAGTTTTAAACTTTTTGAAATATGAATGTCAAAACCATACAGTCTGAAATTGTATTGGACAGCTGCGTCTAGCTGTACTCCAGTGCCCCAGTCTCTGGATTAGGTGTTAAAAACATAGTAGTTATTGCACTCAGGGCTTTTTACTCTAGCGTTCTCATATTCCATGCTTTGAAACTTTAATGTTTCTCAAGAAAACACTTAAAAAGAAATTATTATTTTCTGCCAAGCTGACATTTATATTACATAGACAAGACGACTGTCTTTTTAATAGAGATTTTACAGATAGTTGCAGGCTATAACGTGTTGGTGGGTCATCTTCCAGTAAAGCTTCTTGAATATGCTTATCTTGGGAACATAATTTAAAAAGGTACCTGTTCTGTCTTTTACAAGTATAGCTGTGGAAAGTAAATATGTAGGTCTGTTGCTGTTGAGGTAGATTTTACCTTGATAGTCTGTTTCTAACTGTTGCAAATCCCATCTTTTTTCCCTTTGTTGTTTACTGTGGGCACCATCCTGCAGAACTATGATTAAACAAAATCATTTACTGAGATTTGCTCCAAAGTAGGTATTTATCTCTCCCCTACATTCTCTGAATACTCCTTGATCATTAATATAGTTATGGGGTAGAAAAGGAGGATACTTTAACTTTTAATGAAGGAACCTGAGGAGCCAAAGCAAGAGATTGCAGCTGTGTCAATGAACAGTTCTTCTATATCTGACAGACCATGCAACTGCTAGAAAGTATTTCCATACATTTAGAGACGCTACCTTTGTGAAGGAATGTCAAACACCACATAGATCTTATCATATTAATACAAACTTTCAAACTTAAAGGGAGAAACTGGTCAACTATCATTGTACGTATTTGATTATGCTTTCTCTTGTTTCTACTAAGTAAATTTTCTGTATATCAGGTTAAATTTCAGGGGAAAAAAGTATTCTTTTTCTATTAATATTGTAAAAAGAAGTGAATTGGTTTTAACCCTCAAGGATTTCTGTAAACACCTATTGATTTAGTTCAATATCTCTGGTTATGAAAAAAAAAAAACAATATTGCAAATAAATAAAAAAAAAAAAAAAACAAAAAACAAAACAGGAAGTATAACCCTGGTATTTTCAACAAAATCAACATTTCAGTAGATAAGTCTTTTGGGTGGGGATTCAAAGGTTCTGTTTTTGAAGGGTGCTTAGAAAGTACCCTTTCTGTTATATCTTTGCTTTATGAAGATTAAATAAATTAAGTTTTATGAAAATTAAATAAATTAAGACTTTCAGAAGTCAAATAAATTAAGACTTTCAGAAGTCAAAGTGAATATTTTTTAAACATTTGAATGAATATTAAAGTGCACAGTAATCTGCTAAAGTAGAATGTATACACTTTTAAATAATACCAAGGTACAATATTTTGGAGTAGAAGGTCAGCAGATACTGTTCATTTTAAATGAGGTTTTGCAGAATGATCTTTAATTTTTATGCATTATAACTGTAACTTTTGAAACAGTGACAGTTTGGGGCTAGGTTGTTAGCTGAATTACATCCAATGCAAGACCATAAAAAAGAGAAATGCTCTTGTAAACTGCTGTAAAAATAATGCAGGATTTTCATGCAGGTGTATATGGACAGACTACAACTTTGTGCTTCTTACAGCTGACTCAGGGAATAGTAAGGGTCTTAACTTTAGGCCTCTACTTCATTTCTCTATCTAGCTAGTACAGCTGAGAAAGTGTGAAGACAACAATATATAGCATAAGTAAATTGTTCTTTTCTTTCACTGGATATAAAATGGAGCTGAGGGAAAGGGATTTCCATTGCTTGGGTTTTCTTAGCTACTGTAGTTTTCATACTGCTCATTGTTTTGGTCTGTACCTCAAAATCAGAATTTGACCCTCAGTGAGTTGCTGACTGAAGTTAATTAATCCAACTGATACTAGAGGCATTCAGAATCAGGCCTTCTAGATGTGGCTGAAACTGGTTTTGCTAGTTCATACACGCACAAGAATTCAGCCACAGTTCCTCATCTCAGCTTATTCCTCAGGCGCCTAACAGTTTCTGATGCAGAAGGCTTCCTTGAAACAAGGGCCTAGGGTTTTACATTGACTGTGATAACTAGAGCAGACATTTTGCCATTAAGCCAAGCTGAATTTTTCAGAACATGTTGCTGAAGTCTATTTAACCATTCTTCTTCTCCCTTTAACCATGTTGGTGCCAAACCAGGCCTGGGAACTCCACGCCAGCACAAATACTGCTCATCTGTCCATTTGCATTTCACCTAACACTCATTCTTCCCCAGAATTAATTTCTCCTCTGTGTATAGATTAGCTTATTTTCTCCAGTTACATGGCTGCTTTGTGCTGGCTGACTTCACAAAAGTATCACTTTTGTTTGCATAAAACTCTCGTGATTTCATGAAAGAACGCGTTATTGCAAGTCTTAGCCTCCAGTTAAGATGAGCTGCTATCTCCACTGCAGCTTTCAGAAGAGTTCTTCCCAGGGCCATTCTATTTTAAACTTAATTAGGTGCTTCAGCTTAGTTTTAAAAAAAGAATCCAGAAAAATAACGATTGCGCGACTGGCAGGTGGAGTGTGGCTCAGTGTCAGGAGGCAACAAAGATTTCTATGTTAAAGCAGGCATTTCGGTCCCTAATGACATTACCGCAGAGAATGAGTCAAGCAGCATTTTACCTTGTGATCGCTTTGACTTCGTCTTTCTAAATAATAGTAACAGATAATAAAATAATAAAAAGTAATAGAAATATATAAAATATAATACAAAATAATGAAAAGGAATAACCCTCCCCAAATCATTGCCAGTCATAAAAGTTTCCTAGCAGAAATATTATCCATCTTGGATCTGCTGTTCTTTTGTACAAAGGCAGCTCTGCAGAGGGGTGTAAATCTCAAGTGCCAAGAACTGGGTCATACCAATTTTAATTTGTGAACATGAAGCTAGAAAGAGTAATGGTAACTTGAGCTTAGCGAATATCTACTGAGAGTAGGGCCATGGTTTACAAAAGCACCTGACAATTCTGAGTATCCAACTTGAGAAATCTTAAAGGACATGATGTTCAGAATTAACAGAATATTCAGAAAGTAAAAAATAAACCTAGCAGCTTGTCCACAGCTAAACATGGACAGATACCTAAAACATAGAGGTCACTTTTGAAAATCATGCCAGTGAAGTTCTGTTTTAAGAGTTAGAGTTAACAGCAAGGCAAGCCAGTTTGTGCCATACTTTCAGGTTAACCATATTAAGAAATTTAGTGTGGGTATACTGGCATAATCATGTCCTCAGTAACCAATTAAGTTACACAGATTATTGCAAAATAATAAAAGCATCAAGACATGACCTGATAATGGCCTAGAAGAATTGTCCACTCCCAAGTATTCACAGAAATGAAATGCACGCTCAGTGATATTTTAATCTGTCAATTACTATTTAGGACAGTAATGGGCCATCGTATGGGCTGTTTCTAGCCAAAATTCAATAACAGTGATCAGCTGCAATGGAAGGAACGGAGAATCCACATTTGCCAATATCAAAATAATTATACAGTCATGGCAGTTCTTTGCTCAGCTGCATACATGCAGCATCAGGGGACGTCAGGACACAGAATACAGTGCCTTTAGGTACAGAACACAGAGGTACACATCGTAAAAGAAAGCCCTGAGTTATTAACTCCAGAGATGCTGGTCTGTCTCATTCATATTCTGCCCTCTTTTCTTCTGATGTTCTTAATTTCTTCTTTCTTTTAGTTTTCTTCCTTCCTGTTTCCTTCTTGTTCCTCCCATTTCTAGAGGCCAGAAAATTACTTTTTTTTTTCTCTCTCTTTCTTTTTGCAACCTTTTCTTTTACCATAAAGTTAAATTGTACATGGCTTAGGCACTGACAATAGATTGATCAGAATTTGCCAGCCTTTCTCTCCTGCATGCAGAGGGACCAGAGTGACTTTGGAAAACATAAAGCACCTAATACCTGTCAGGAGAAAAAGGCTGTTATAGCATAAGTCTTCTTTGTTTCATTTTGGATTTATGGGAGAAAAAATAAACTGTCATAAGACCACCACATGTATTTCTGGTTCAGGTTTATGTCAGGAAATGAAGTAATTCTTCCAGAGTTTACCACTCCTTCATCTAGGAAATCCCAACCTGTTTTCATAGCAGCATCTACATTTGGGTTTTGTCTTCATTTGGGAACAAGGCCCTTCTTTCTTAGTCTCATTTTTAAAATCCATAGTGTCTTCCTTAGATTCTTTTTTTATTTTTCTGCAAACACGAATTTTTCTTTCTAACCTCTACTGTTTCTTCTCAGGCTGTCAATATCTCTCCCTGAACCTTAATTTTCTAACTAAAGCTGTGTATTGATGACCTACTTTTTTCAGTAGACCTTCCCATCAATATACTTCAAGTGCGATAAGTACAGAAGAGCTGATGGCGTCTCTGTCTTCTGTCAACTCAGAGTTCTGAGTTGCTGTTGAGTACTGTTGATTTCTAACTTTGTGTGGTTTTAAACAAAGGAAACTTCCATTCAGTGTGAAAAATCAGTATTAACCCAAAGTTCAGTTTCAAAGGTTAATTTTTAAATATTCAGATTAAATAAGGATCATGCTGAAATATGCTTAAAGTTATCAGAATTGACTAAGAAGGATTCTTGGTTTCTGTTATGACAATGTAGCTACAAAGACTTTTTTCGGTGTCTTATCTACAGCAGAGAATACATTCACCTACTAAAACTGATATTTCGTCAGTATTTTCTAATAGCCATTTATTTTCTTCCTGGTCTGAGAAATTATTGGGTTGCCTCGTTGACTCTTTTAATGGTCACCATTTTGTGCTTTGGACCTCAAAACATACTACTACAGCCTCTGAAGCACAATTACTTTTTTTTCTACTCGTAGAGCAACACAAACTTCAATCCACTGGAAAGTAATTTCCCCCTCCAAGTCAAAGGGCAGGAGTTCTGAAGAGACAAATGACAATGTGAAATGAAGAGTGAATAACAGGTAGAAAAAACACATTAGAAAGATTATCCAGAGAATCTCTAATGGCTGGAGGGGAGATTTTAAGTCACTGGAAGCAAAACATTAATTTAGGAATGATTGTTATTAATCTATAATGTTAAGTTTATAATTTAGATTTCTTACTGAGAAGGTGGAGAAAGTTGTGGATTATTCAGAAAGTCAGAGTGTCAGAAATTAATAAAGATAAATTAATCAGTGAAAGAGGTGCAAAACAGCTTTGCAAAAGTTGCTTTATATCTAAATAGAACTTAACTGCTAAATTGTTTAAATGTATACCCAGGGGTATTTTCTATGAGGTATTATCCTGTTGACTACCAAGCTATGCTATAGGAGCTGCCGAGTTGCAGGTCTGTCACAAGTTTTTTTGTGTTAGTGAGTGATGAAGAGAAACATATCATTATGTCTAACACTCAAGGACTGGAGTAGTTATTCGATTGTAAATGGATTCTTACACCATACTTGTCATCATATCTAAGCATCTTGACTAACATACAACACTTGACTAACATCTATCAAGTACTGATTGTTCTTTCATCGTCTCTCCTTCATGAATAGTATGTGCAATGTAGTATCTTGTTTTGAAAATTTTTTGTTTGTCTCTTTTGGGCTTTTTTTTGTGTGTTTATGTTAAAGAAAGCAAGGTCAGAGAAATGTGCCCTGCATTCAAAACCACGAAGATTCTCAGTTCCTATGAGAATTTTTACCACACTGAGATTAGCCCTGAAGAACTGCAGAGCTGAGCTTTACTCCAGTTATGAAGATTATCACCATGCCAGGAAAAGGACAATCACCAACAAGATACTTCATTCTAGTTCTTGAATTGCATTTTATTTAATTGTTTTATTTATTTTAGTATTCCGTATTCTGCCTTTATTGTTTGGTAGATAAGAACCCCATTTTAACCTGATTAAAACTTCTTTGGATAGCACAGAGACTAAGAGGCAGGCCTGATGTTGTAACGGTATGAGGAGGCATTGACCTGCATTCCTGTGGAGATAGAGCTGCAGCCCGTGGCTGTGGGCTGAGGAGTTCTGAGTGTCATCCTTTTGCTTTCCATTCAGGAAACTTCGCCTGTCCTCTTCAGTGGTCGGTCACTTCCATGGTCATAGATAGGCTGTTACAGAGGGTAATTATCCTCTTTCTTCACATTGTCCTCATAACAGATGAATAGTCCTCTCTACAGCTGCCACTATGCTTCCTGTGTCTGCAGGTTTTAACTTATGCAGCTTAGCAGGTGACAAAGGCAGCAATCCTTTTCCAAACAGAAATTCACAGAAGCTATGTCTGCGTTTAGCCATTTTTGACTTTGATGTCTCGTTACCACAGACTTACAGTACAGAACTAGGGGATATTCTCTAAAGGTGACATGATGTTAGTTTAAAACACATCTTTATAAAGACAGTAGTGAACTTCTGGAGGTTTTGCCCCAGGAATCTGGGGAAGCAGACAGCACCAGCAAGTTCAGGAAGAGATTAGAAAGATTCACAGGCAGAAGGTGTGTTGATGGATGTTAAAAGAATTGGGCAAGGATGTACTTTCTAACATCTCTCATAGAACTGTTTTGCATGCTGGGGGAGTGCAAGGAGACCAGACTTTAAAAAATGGCTAGACTTTCATGTTTTCCCTAAATAACATCTCCTGGGCTGGATGAACCTGGGCTAGCCTCGCCCAGCAGGGCATTTCTTATGTCCTTAGGATCACTTCTAAGCATTAGATGAAACTGAGCAGGATTCTGAATAAAGAGTGACAGTAAAGATGTGATCTTTACAAAGGTGTAATTCTTCTTGGATGAAGATGTGCCAGAATACCTGTCTTTCACACAAAATCAATAGAGTTTATTATATATAAACTGTCCTTGAGGTGTATGTATATCTTTGAAGAACTTCAGAAAATGGACTTTTGCTTTCCTCATTCAAGTTGCTCTGGAGATTCTTAAACAATTGTTACCAACCTCTGCTGCTAACTTTTTCTCTCAACGGTTGTCAACAACAACAACTTAATGTTTTTTTATCAGGTTCTCACTAAACTGAAGGTTATTATTAGATCAACAGGTGTAGAAAACTGATATTAAAGCAGAAAAAATTTCCATTGGTCATTGGTTCAAATATAGCCCATGCTGTTATTAACCAGAAACTATACACCCTATAAGCTCTTTGGTGGATAATGTGAACTTAACTGATGATTTCCATCTACTTCATAAAAGAAAAGGTACACATCATATAACAATCATCTAGCTAGAAACTGAATAGAACTGGACTAATATCTGCTTCACAATGCAACTCTCTAAGAGTAGAGCTAAGGTATTATTTAAGCAACATGAAAAACCTTATTCCTGTTGCAGTGTTATGGATGCTTTGTGGCTATTTCTACTTATGATAGTGTCAATCTATTCTCTATTATGAACACTAGTATTGCTTAAAGAAAAAGGAAAAAAAATACCTTTAGGGATTCACAGTGAGAGACAGTGAAAGTAAGTATATTGTGGGGGTTGAAAAAGGGTTTATGAAATATTGCCAGGTAAGACACTGAGTTCTTTCATATTCAGCTGGGATATTCCATTGTAGGTCAGGCACGCTGAATTACTATTTTCTTTCCACTGTTGAAATTGGTAACCTACTCCAGAAACACACATAGAATTGAAAAAAGAGGTCAAAACTAGCACATGCATACATCAAAGGGTTTTGGAATGATAACAAGACTTTTAATCTGCCCCTGGTTGTTTACTGACAGCAGGAGATCTGAACCAGCCATTTAGCAGGTTAGAAGGTAATCATGCGCAGCTAATTGCTGCTCCTAGAACACCACTTTTTAAAGATGTGGATTTCTACCCTGTGAGTGTGCCCTGGTTCAGACACTCAGGGTCTGAGTTGCAGGAGACTGACTGTTGATGTAACTTACAGAGTCTTCAGGAGGTAACAGCAAATGACCAAACTAAAAAGAAAAATAAAGTCCTTAAAAGCCAAATACAATCAATAGCAAATCAACAGATAATCCAATCTTGAGATATAGAAAAAGTCCTAAAAGATCAAAATGTGTATTCCAATTACATATCACCTGCAGGTGCTCAACAAGAGACAAGAGCAATAAACACATCAAATCATTGGAACATCTAACAAATCCTATGTCACTTCGGCAAATACTACTATTAACACACACACCCCCCCCATCACATCTCAAAACTTGAACTCCTGTTTTAAGACAACTGCTAGGAGAAAGTAAAGAATTAAAACTCCCACATGTTTCAGTTCCTCTCTAATCAAGTCAGCAAGTTCAAAAGTGATCTAACTTCCTCCTGCTTACAACCCTGTTACATAATGTACATGCTATCTATACATTGTATGGTCTTTAAAATTTTCACTGGCATAAAATAGGATTTGTTACATGCCTAGGAGAATGTGGCTAAATAAATATGTTTCTTGATAAAAAGATGTAAAAGGAATGACAACAACAAAGACAGAGCCTGAATTACAGATATTTGTTTTATGCAGACAGTTAGCCAGCTCATCTTTATATACAAGTCAGTCACCTTGCCAGTTCATGAGACTAAGTTTTCAGCTACTCTTAAAAAGGGGAAAAGAAGCACTTTCAGAGATCAAACATAATCCATTACAACTTGTTTCCATCATTTCCATGTGTACGACTTCAGTGTGTATGGTTCTGTGAAAGCTTTTCTGTAGTGGACCTGGGCTGACAGAAAAGAAAATGAAACAAAAGCCACGTAGGAATTATTTTGAGAATTTAAAGTATAGGAGGCCTTGAAAAGACTTGTACAAAAAATGTTTTAGAAGTAACATAAAACAAACAAAATACATTAGTTTTCTTTTACTGATACTATCATTATTCCTTTCTTGCTAAGGTGAAAGATTTAGATCTTGTCTAGATTACTTCAGAGCAAATCATTTGTTCTGAAAAAAAAACAAAAACAAAAAAACCCCCACAGAATTGGATTGTACTAAATGACAAAGCTTAATTTTCCAGCACCACAAAACCATATTTATGAACTGAATCAATACTCATCAGCTCTCTCACTGAAGAGACAAGCTTGGCAAGAAGAGAAGCTTGGTCTGCTTATAAAAATACTGAGAAAGAAAGTAAGATAACAATTTTAAAGGACGTTTTTCTCATTATATTTAATTAGGATTATTTTTGTTTGTTTATTTGTTTGTTTTGTTTGCTTTCCTCTGAGGAAAATATCAAACTTAAAGAGTAATATTGACTACTACAATTTTTCATTCCAAAATCAAAATATGTTGTCCTTGTCAGGAATATATTAGCTAACAACTGAAAACTTAGAGCTTAGAGCTGAAAACTCAGCTTAGAACATTCACATCTTTTGGTGAAATGAGCAGAAATAAAACATTTGAAGGTGTATTCAAAAACCAATTAAAAACACAGTTTTCCTTTGAAATTTTTTTTCAACAGAATTTTTTGACTAATCCTAGTTCTCTTTTATAAATTCCATACATCACTGAATGCCAATTCTGTTCTTTTACGTATTCTATCAGACAAATCATAATGTCTTTGAATGTATATTCTTTTAAATATATTTACTCTTTGGAACTTGTTGTGATTTCAAGTTAGTCAAATATTGCCTTGTTTTGTAGGGTTCTTTTGTACGTTTTACTCTGATCTCTCACGTAGTAACTGAGAAAGCATTTCTGTCATGAATATTTTTGTCTGAATTAAATGTTTGGCCTCTGCAAATACTCATGACTTTTAACTTCATTTTCTGTGAGCATTTGTTCCAATAAAATCTGGTTGTTCAAATGAACATGGAAAGCAAATAACAAAGAACAGAGATCATGGCCAAAGCAAGTCCATTAAATAATGCAAATAAATATTTGTCTATGTTTTTCTTTTATTCTCTATGCTTTAGTGTCAATACTACATTATGTGGCTGCTTTATCTTACTTTCATAGTAAGTAAAATGAGAAATTCATGCTTGTTCAGTGGAACTCACCTGGCTGAGAAGTCATATGAGAAGAAAAACATACGGAATCAGTCTCAAACAGGCCAATGGGAGTTTTTAAAACCTTAATATCATTGATGCCGAAAAACTCTTCAAAAACCAGCTAAAAGTGATTATGGTTGTGATAACAAGAGAGAACCTAAAACAAAAAAAAATATAACTAGAGGTGAATGAAGCTCCTGCACTGTTATCCACCAAGTCCATATGTTCTCTCTGTTTATCTGCAAACCTATGGAATGGGATACTCTGCAGATCTCTGATTCTGTACCAGTAGGTCATGTTTCAGGGACAAGGATTAAGATGCAACCTTAACAGGTTTTCAGTGGAGATAGTTACTCACTCCCTCACAGACTGAGATTTTAAAGCTCTTCACATAAGTTCAGGGTTCGGCTTACACAGGCACCTGCTCCGTGTGGAAGATGTGCATATCTAGTCAAAGAGGATTTGCTGGAGCACACTCCAGCTCCACCTCTGCCCCTGCACACAGACTTTTCTTTAGTGTATGTTGGATGACTGTTGTTCCTCTAAGTGTTATTCCACCATGCTGTCAAAATGAAGCCAG
Organism: Calonectris borealis; assembly: GCF_964195595.1. NCBI lineage: Eukaryota > Metazoa > Chordata > Aves > Procellariiformes > Procellariidae > Calonectris > Calonectris borealis. The sequence goes on from NC_134312.1 coordinate 184,135,280, forward strand.
AGTGTGTACAGACAAGAGATATGGGAAATGTTCTTAGTCCCACAGCAGCAAAGTATCAATGGAGGCTCATGCACTTCTTCAGTATTTCCCATTAACGTTAAAATTTAGCTGAAAATGCTTCAGGATGTGTTTCTTGTATTATAAGGTTGTGAGAAAAAGAGTTCTATACCCAAATAATAATAAAAATAATAATAATAATAATAATAATAATAATAATAATAATGATAAATTTTAAGGGTGAATTACTTACTACATTGAAGTCAAAGGCAAATCTCCTATTCTCCTCTTTTCCTTATGTTTCTAATTTAGATCAGAATCAATGCCTTAATTATGCTTGTAATAGAACGTGCCTGGCACTGAGAACATAATTTTCATTTATCCCTTAACAAGAAAAATAAATTGTTGAGCCTGCATCACTCTACATTCTTGTTATCAGACTGACTTGCATTTTCTTGGAATTGCTCCACAATTGAGATTGTAATTTAGTTTTTGATTGAAAGTTTTGCACATTGAATTTCACTTTAGATTTTCTCCAGCTCTTTTAAACTGAAGTATGAGTTCAGTTTACTAACTCTTTGAATAGCATAGTATTCAGAGCAGCATCTTGGGTGATAGACGCTTAAGGAGGGCAGTGTAACTGAGTACTCTCTTAGTTGGCCTCACTTATATTTGGATGAATAAAAACAATGGCTTGTGTTAAAGAAAGCTGGCTTCATACAGCCTATGGGATGGCGATTGAAAGTCCTTCCCGCCCAGATCATAGGGAGGTTAACTGCAGGAGAGAAGATGTTCCCTCTCAGAAGTCTATCCTTTAATCTTCTCTCAGGATGAAAAGAACAGGTGAAATTTTGAGGAGGGGTGTACAGAAGTTGTTATGATCTAGTTGCCTGAGTCAGATCACAGCTACATAGCCATTTTTAATTGGCATAAATTCATGCTGCTGTCCAAAAGGATAGTCACACTTTTCTTCTTGTCCCCAGTTACACGTTCTCATTTATCAGCACAGGTATTCATGCAGCAACGCAAATTGATCTACCAGACATATAATTCAAGAAAACAAACAAATAGACAAACAAATAAACAAACAAACAAACAGTGTTGCACAAGATCAGTGGCATAATCTGTTTGTTTGGCCATCTGGTTGGAAGAATGCTCTTACTCTGTGCAGATATGGGAATCAGATGACTTCTTTCAATTGCAAGGCAGATTTATGGCAGGTTAGAGTGACGGAGTAGTCATGGAGTCAGCATCCTATTACCTCGTCAGTCACTCAGTGGTTGTAGGCATCCACTAACTCATGTTAGCCGGACTGAGAGGATCTTACTGGCAGAGATTACCTCTTTAACTCCTCTCATAAGATACAAGAGTCCTCAGGCTCCTGGGGCTAGTGCCAGAGGAAAAATTAAACATCAAAATATTCAGTGCCTGCAACAGAGTCAAGATTTCAAGTGTCAGCATACATAGTGGGATTAATAACATCTGAGTTAAGCCATGTTACTAAATAACAAATGGATGCTGTTATTTGAAAAGAAAGAGTGCCACCAAGGTCACATGAGTGCATGAACAGGAATTTCAGCAGACACTTTTTTCGTTAAGAAAGCACTAGAGACTTGAAGACCTTTGAAAGTAATGAAAGTCCTAAGTTGCTTCCATTTTTACTTTTATTTTGCCTCTTTTCTGAGGTGAAAGCCTTCTCTGAAGACTGAGGTGTTGTCTGTTTAGGTGTAATCTCTCTCCAGCATGAAAGGTCATGAGTAAGAACCGGGGAATACAAGGCACTACACAGCAAAATGAGGAGTATTATGAGGAAATTGCTTCCTATAAACCTCCTTATGAAATTGAAAAAGATGTCCAAGTGTTTTTAACTATGCAAAAATGCCAAGGAAAATAAAAGTCCTTGAAATTAAGGCATTACCTTGACTAAAACTGAAAGGGGATGTAAAGGAGTTGGACAAATCAGGAAGCAGAATCTGGTCAGATATTTATCAGTACATAATCATATATGGGCTTGAACAAAACAGTGGCAGTTTTACAAAACTGAGCCGCCTTAACTCTCTATGTAACTAGTGTTGAGAAGGAAGAATTTCAATGCACCTGAAGATCTCAGGTGCACAATCCCCTCTGAAAAGCTAAGGAATTACATCCTTAATTCTAAGGCATTTTTTGACTCTGTTTCTTTTGCAATTCCTGTATATAGGACAAAAAGAAAAGAACTTTCTGCAAAATGCCTTACCATTTATGTTTGTGAAATTCAGTCACCCACAAAAGATTATCCTCTCCTTCTCTGTCTTAGAGAAGAGCTATCCAGCCAAGCCCTTTTCTGACTGCTTCCAAGTTCTGTTCCTCCACTTATCTTTGGCCACTTGACTTCACTCTAGTCCGCTGTAATAATGAGAGCCTTCTTTGATAGAAAGCAGTATAAAAAAGACCTCATTTCCTTTTTCTTGATTAATTTTGCATCCCTCAGTACCTATTTACCTTGATAGATCAGAAAATCATTTCCCAGGAAATGAGTGAATTTAAATAGCACTTATCTTAAGGAGACAGTAGTGGAACTGGTGCAGTGTTTTTCAGGGTTACATTGTTTGTGGCCAGATTGTGTGTCCATTGTAGTGTTTAGTAGTTTAAATCTTTAGGAAATGTGTGCCCTGGCATAAGTTTAAAAGAAGAAAAAAGAAATCTTTTTTGCCTGACTCATGAAGGTTAATGCAGTTAAATAACCACCCTACATTTGTTCCAGATTGACAAGCACAGACACGTGCTAGTATACTCTTAACTTTATTTTGTAAAAGAAAGCTAGAATTCAAATAACCACTAGAGAAATTACAAATCAGAAGGACAGAAGGATTTTCTTGTTTTATCAAAAAACAGTGTCTCAAACAGCAACAAAAAAAATTAAGAAGAAGGAGTCAAGAGAATTACTTCAAGCTTAGGCATAGATAATAGGTGATAATAATTAATTGTTAGGAAAGGAAGAAAGAATTAGGTTTTTAAAATTCCAAAGAACTGAGACAGGTACTCAGGGGAGATTCCAGTTTGAGAGGCAGAAATTAAATGAAAATACACAGAATGTGGAAAACAAGTGAGAGGAGAAAAAAATATTGACCAATAGGAAAAGTTGGGTATTGGATAACATCAACTCTTGCTTACAGATCTTTACTGTGTTACTCATTGGTACTACACATGTAGAATTTGTAAGTGGGTCTTATGTAGAGGACATGCACACAAAAAGTAGTTGTCCTTTGCATACTCCTATAAGGGTCATCTATAATCCAAATTGTCTTGCAAGCAGCTAACTAGATTTGTGAAAATATTTTTTAAGCAAATATTCTCAGCAAAACCAATCATCTCTAGGAGTCAAACTGCATTTCTTTTATTTTTATTTTTTAAAGAAAATCTCCAATATCATTTAGTATTAGAAGAAGAAAGAGCATGAGCAGGCAGAAAGAAATGGCAGAGGTAGAGTAGGAGGTTTACTTTTTCTACAGTAGTTGAGCAGTGTCAAGATTTCTAAGAAGTGAATGGCAGAGGGTGGTTTGGAGCTGCAAAGAACTGGGAGCAGAAATGTTAATTTTGACAGGCAAGTGGTCATGCTGACATTGAAAACAAGTGCAGTCTCCTGTTTTTAGGAAACGTAATTAGGCAATAAGTAAATCAATTCACATCACACAATAGTGAATGTGTGTTTCTTCACTGAATTGTTCTGTTTTCCTCAGGTAACATGTGTGCCAAATGATCTAATAGTTACCATGGGAACTATCCTTGTATAATGAGAAATGTGGAATAAACCTCTGAGAGCTTCTAAAACCTCACCTGGCATGCACATATTATTTTTCTTCTTAAAAAAAAAGAATAAATAAAGAGTAATAAAAATAATGCTCCTCCACTTAGATCCTTAAGTAGCACTTCATTCTTAAAATAGACCTGCTGATAGTGGTGTCACTGTTTCTGGAGTAGGTGTTACCTAGTGTGAGCTCCAGATATATGATCATTTATTTAAAATAGAAAAAAAAAAAAAAAAAAGAAGGAAAATTATGAGGAAAAAGTATAAATTGGAGAACTGCTTTAGAAAGATGGATATTATAATGTGCTGTTTTATAGCCAAAGGAAGTTTCTAAAATATTACAGTTTAAATACACTGCTTTTCTAGTGACAAAAAAAAAGTGTTGCATTTATTTATTAGCATCAGAAAAGTGTATCCAATACTCCTCCTTCTATTCTATTAATCTGACAATCTTTCTTTCTAATACTGGAAAAGAAGAGGAAAACATTTTCTGCAAAAACACTTAAAATACCTTTTTGCAAATCTGAATGTTTCACCAAGTCTAATATTTTACAAATGCTGTAATTTTGTGGCAAAATAACATGTTTTATTTTTTATCCAGGGGGAATGTTTAAACCAAGATCCTTTTACTTTCTATTTTTATGCCAGCATACACAGAAATCATGTCTGTATAACTGGTACTGAGAACCAGAAGAAAAACAGTAGTTCCTGATGTTTCTTTTTCCTTCTTTGTGCTTATATAGCTAAGCGGAATCAGATGTGATTAATTAACCTTTAAAATATCTCTTCCCCAAAAATCTGACTTTACCAAATAATCCATTGGATGGAAGGATTTTCATTTTTATTTATTTTTTTGAGAGCTGCTCACTACTTGGAATCTTCTATGAGTCACAAGTGTCTTTCGACACAGTGCACAGTAAATTGCAGTACAAAAGCATAAACTGCAAAGTAGTTCTCCTCCAGGCAGCCTTAAGACATCTTAACATTTTTCAATATTTTGCTTTACTTTTGTTTAATATATGGAATACAAATTTTCAGTACAAACAAAGTCTATGTGAAAAAGAAATATTTCTCAAATTTCTTAAGTTCTGGAGACACTGATCTTTTATAAAGACCATGACTAACTTGTGGAAATAAATCTAATGTTTTAATTACAATACACTGTACTCCCACAACATCTTTCACCCTAAGTACTTTACTGACATTTATTAATTAATGGTCTGATCCTGCAACCCTTACTCATCCGCATAATTTTTACTTGTGATTGCAAACATTCAGAACTTTTGCATGAGTAAGATTAACAAAGTGTATGCCTGTTCAGCAGTAAATGAATCTCATAAACATATAACCCAGAAAGGCTTTAGGAAATTAATTGCAACTTTAATATCTTAATATCTTTATCAAGGATCTGGATGAGGGGATCGAGTGCATCCTCAAGTAAGTTTACAGACGACACCAAGTTGGGCGGGAGTGTTGATCTGCTGGAGGGTAGGAAGGCTCTGCAGAGGGACCTGGACAGGCTGGATCGATGGGCTGAGGCCAACTGTATGAGGTTCAACAAGGCCAAGTGCCAGGTCCTGCACTTCAGCCACAACAACCCCATGCAATGCTACAGGCTTGAGGAAGAGTGGCTGGAAAGCTGCCCAGAGGAAAAGGACCTGGGGGTGCTGATTGACAGCCGGCTGAACATGAGGTGGCCAAGAAGGCCAATGGCATCCTGGCCTGTATCAGAAATAGTGTGGCCAGCAGGACTAGGGAGGGGATTGTCCCCATGTACTCTTAGCACTGGTGAGGCCGCACCTCGAATCCTGTGTTCAGTTTTGGGCCTCTCACTACAAGAAGGACATTGAGGTGCTGGAGCATGTCCAGAGAAGGGCAACGAAGCTGGTGAAGGGTTTAGAGAACAAGTCCTATGAGGAGTGGCTGAGGGAACTGGGGTTGTTTAATCTGGAGAAAAGGAGGCTCAGGGGAGATCTTATTCCTCTCTACAACTACCTGAGAGGAGGTTGTAGTGTGGTGGGTATTTGTGTCTTCTCCCAAGTAACAAGTGATAGGATGAGAGGAGGTTTAGATTGGAGATTAGGAAAAATTTCTTCACTGAAAGAGTCATCAAGCCTTGGAATAGGCTGCCCAGGGAAGTGGTTGAATCACCATCCCTGGAGGTATTTAAAAGACGTGTAGATGAGGCGCTTAGGGACACGGTTTAGTGGTGGACTTGGCAATGCTAAGTTAACAGTTGGCCTTGATGATCTTAAAGGTCTTTTCCAACCTAAACGATTCTATGATTCTATGATTCTACGATTCTAACTTGGCTTGGCGGGGGCAGTCATGGGTAAATTGGGCTGTTGTGTGGCCCAGTATATACCTGGCTTTAGCAAAAGAGGCTCAGATATGCTCTCTTTGTGCCAGAGTCCTGCTGAACCAGGGTGGCTCCTAATGTTGTACTCAGAACTAGTTTTTAACAAAACCTGAAGTCTTTCTGAGGAGGAAAAGGGATAAAGAAAAAAAAAGAAAACAAGGAGAAACTAACTGATTATGAGGCAAAATAGGACAAAAGGAGGAAGTGTGCCACAGGATCAAGAGTATAAAAGAAAGAAACACCAAGCACAGCACCCCAAGAGATATCCAAGGAGTTGCCCATGGGTACTCTGTCCTGGGATTACACACAACCCGGGAGGGAAAAAGGCCCCACAGTGGCTGTGACTGTCCACACCACACACCCCTCCATCAGGATTGTTCTTCTTGGTTGGGTGAATCAGCTTGGATGGGGTCAGGGGACTGGGTGAGGAGGTCCTGCAACTCAATGAGGACTTAGAACGTGAGAGTATAAATAAAAAGGTGAAAGGGAAAGTGTAATTACCACCTCGGTGACAGGGGCAGGATCCTGACACACTTGGAGGACCTTTGTGCCTGACTTTCCCTCCTGTTGCAGAGGAACCTAGCAAAAAAACATGCTATGAACACACTCATGCTCACCACTTTGTTATGCAGTTTCCAGCTGATGCGTCCAGTGGATCAGGGAATCGGGTCTGAACACAAGGTGGTCCACTGGGTTCTTACCCTCTCTTCAGGTAGTAAAAGGTCGTTTTACGCTGGATGTGGACAGGACATGACACAGATGACATGGAGTCGGTTAAGTATGAGCTTGCAAAGGCATTTTCATGGTGATTTCATGGCCTGGCTGGAAGTTATGCAGCCTGTTCAGGCATGTGGAAGGGCTGTGCAGGGAAGCTAGACACAAGGGAAAAGGCTTGGAAAGAAGTAGTGGAGGGTAAGCGTGATATATCCTCCTTCAGGGCATGCATAAAATAGGAGAGGATTCCTGTATTCAAAGTGTCCTTTACTTCCTTGAGCAAATTGTGGGGAAATGCAGTAGATGGACCACCTCATGGACTGTGTAAGCAGCACAGAGCCAATCTCTTTCTGCCTGCCGTGACCAACCCTGGTACACTGAAGGGGACTCCACCACTTGCACACAGGGGTCATGTGGCAGGGGTTTGGCTAGAAGTTTCTCCTTTTGTTGGTGTGGAGGATCTGATCTCTTCCAAGTATTTCTAAGCCATGAGGAACTCCTGGCAGAAGACAAGCCGTTCAGAAAGGTTCAGAGAAGACCTCTCAGGCTAATGGCCAAAAGCTGCTAGAGCCTTTGTTGCCATAAGTGGTGCTTTGTTGTGTGGGTTGTGACTACTTATGAAGATCATGTTATGGCTTCCCTCAGCAACATTGTTCACCACAGTTGTCAGCATCCTTCACATCTTAACAGCAGTAACAAAACTGTAAGTTCGACTTTCCAAGGTCCCTAGTTCTGGACTGGGACAGGAGTTTCAGTCCTAGGTTTGTGTCACAGCCTATCTCCAGGTCTTTACCCCTCTCCTTCCCATGCCTATACATCTGAGAAGCCTTGAGTCATCTCTGTGCCTCACAAAATGTCAGCAATAGCATTGGATGCTGAGGCCAGAGCAAGCAGAGTGTGTTTTAGCCTTTTTAAAAGTGATTTGGATGCATTTATGTAACACTTCTTACTTATGTAAATGGTCTGAATGATTTCAGCAGAACTACTCAGGAGTAAAAATTATTCACATGAGTAAGCGTTTGAGGATCAATCATTTATCAGTAAATGTTGGGAAAATACTTGCTTTTTCAATAAGAAATTCTTGGAAGTAAAGACCTGGATTCACCCCAAGGAGTACAGATACTTTCCTTACTAAATTATCTAATTTGGGTTGTTGGACAAAGCTCCCTCTAGGGAGAGAGAGTTAGGAGGGAAAGGATGGCAACTACAGATATTTATTTAGCCCATTAAGGTCTAATTCTCTGCCTGGAGAAGCTTCTCTGTCTCTCCTGACAGGAGGGAAGCTTCCAGTAATTAGGCACCTAACTTATGCACTGCTGCAAAGTGGGCTGAAGCCGAGTCGCCATGCAATCAATTTTACTCCATGTGTCCAAACCAGCTGTGGAAATTCAACTCTTATAAAAGCTGTTCTTACTGTAACCTCTGCTATAACCTCCCCTGTCTCTTCTGGGCCCGGTTGTCCATGTTACAATGACCCCTTGCCCAGCTCTGATGTAGTTCAGCAGCATAATCTTGGTTCAGACTTCTAAGGAAATTTTTAAGTGTGAGAAAGAGCTATGAGAAAGTGTAGAGAGTGGGGCTGAGAAGGATAAGAAAAGGAAAATTACAGAGAGAGGTACGATTATAGGTATGGGGAGTGTTAGTATCTTAAAGATTCAAGATGAAAACCACCAACTTGGTTGTCATTAAAAAAGTAAAAAAAACCCAAACACAAAACAGCCCAAGCAGTTGGTTGGTGTCACAAATGTCAGCCTGTTGCTGATGTCAATGGTATCCATGGGTGTGGCAAGACCAAGGGATCAGCAACTAAGCAAAACTTAGCAACATTCTAGGGAGCAGCTGAGGCTGATCCTTCCCCTCCTCACTAATGCCTGTCTGGGCAGGAAAGACTTTTCAGTGCCTTCTTGGGGATGGTGAGCACACTAATGTTTAACCTAGATCATTAAACCTAGCTACATTTTTCATGTATTAACCAATAAATAATTGTTTTATACCTTTAGCTGCATATATGTTGCTTGCAGAGCCTCTTTGAGCGTGGTTAAATATGCCCAAATAAAATTATCCCAAGGACAGGAACACCTTATGTTAAGAGTTGGTAACTTTATAACAGCAAATGATAAAGGAATAGTCCCATTAGTTTCTTGAGAATCTTGCATGGTAAAAGTCATACTTATTTTGATGGAAACTGTCTTGATTCTTCAAGTGTCATGGTTCCTGTATTCACGCTGTATTTTTCAGAAAATTTTTCTCCTTTTCAGTATTAATCTTTTGCAAGTGTTCTGAAAGATCACAAATACCATTATATTTAGAAATCAGAAGGGAGATGGGTCATCAGAGACATTTGTTTAAAAATATGCTTTAAGGCATTAGGAAAAATCTGCTTTATAGCATATTTGTTTTCTAATATAATACTCATACTTATATTTATTTTCATTCTTTTATTCCCTCTCATCAGATATTCTATCAAATTTACCATTCTCCTACCCCCATTTCTTATTCTTACATCCTTCAGGAACCTATGAGGATTTGATTTCTTTCCTTCTATTTCCCAGCCCTAATTTCTACCAGTTCTTCCAATTCACAATAATCGTGAACACAGTTTTTCTTCCTCCTCCTTTTGTTGAGACTAAAATTAAAAGGTGGATTCAAAATGGTCAATCACCTATTTTTGTTTGTTACTGTGAAATAAAATCGTAGTTCATCACTCATAAAGAGGCAAATAGGTTGTTCCATTAAGTTCATTTAATATAGTGTTCACTGAAAATATTTCAACCAGTTCTGTCTTTGAATCCACACATATTAAAAAAGTTATTTAAGAGGCTGTGTCACTCTATTTTACCTACCTTCATTTTTATTTTTTTTTAAGACTGTCCTTAGTGAATTTTAAGTAATAACTGAATTATGTCAGAGCTCACTAACCTTTTTCTGCCCTGGGTGCTGTAAGAATGATTTTCATATTACACTGACCCATTACATTTTTTTAGTACTGTATTGAAAAATACAGAATCCTCCCGATTTGTGTTTTTATTGAAAACCAAAATCTCTCAGTTTTCATGGATAGAAAAAAATGCACCTAAACAGTGGGACTTGTTAATAGCCCTGAGTTCTGTAAATGCCATGTCTTTGTAATTATAACCTACTAAGTTCTCCTGTATTAAAACCTCAGCTGGAAACATGACTTAAATAACATCAGGCTAAACTGGTTAAATAACCAGCAAAAATATGTTTAATGTCAATGTGAAAACAATCAAATTATTCTGAAGTTCCAACTTCAGCAGAGGAGAGAGAAGAAGAAAGTTGTCTTCCTTTCACTCTCTTTAAAGTAAGTATACAAATTTGCAGGCCTTCCACTCTCCAAAAAAAGTGTTTATCAGAGCTTTGAAGTGAAACTACCCATCTTCTTCCAGAAAGTAAATACACAGGCAAACCTAGTCACTTTATCTACATTTTCATTTCATCACAAGAAGAAGAGGTAAACTATAAAACTGGAGAAAATTCTAGCCTGTCGGGTGAAACAGATTAAACAAAAAGGCTTAAAAATGACTGTCCGCTGTGGTGTTGTAAGAAATTCTTTCCTCTACATGGCTTGCTAGTCCAGTGATTTCTAGAAAAAAAAAAATATCTTCTCTGTCACCGGTCAGGCTTGGCTGTGGGTTTGATCCGTGCTTCAGGACAGCCCTCCTGCTGCTTACATCTTATGTTTTCAGGAGGCTTTCAAAACCAGTGTCACTACAGTGCTTGTAGCTGCTGAAAGCTTTTCCTCTTCCTCTGTCTTGTCCTGTCCTGCTCTGGTCTTACACACTTGTCCAATACTAACTGCTCTTTTGCAACAGGATTAATTTTCCGTCCGCTCAGCAGGCACTTCTGCCTCAGTGAGGGGCCAGGTAACTGCAGGCAGCTGCATTCAGTGCATCCAGCCTCAGCTCAGTTCCGATTAATCACAGCCTGAGGAGTCTGCGAGTCTGAAGCCATGCTGCAGGATCTTGTGTCTATTTGCCCTACACTGTACCCCGAAAACATCCCCCCAGTGAGCAGGTGGAGGTGCTCTAGAGGAAACATCAAAGCAGTCTCCCCTTCTTGGCATAAGATCCCCCTTCCCCCAGCTGCATTAGCCAAACAAGGCAAACAGTTTGCATCGCCCAGTCTCTCCTTTTCTACAAAGCACAAAGTACCCACACAGTAAACTGAACAAGCACCATATACCTCTGGCAAATTTTATGAATATTTAAGCAGATATAAGATAAGATATTTTGGTAGAATTTAATAAGAAACTGGTTAAGCAAAAATGCTTTCATTATTTTGGGAAATCCAAAATAGGATATCTATTTTATATATTTTTCCCACTGTTACTACTACAGAAACAGAAATGAAAACATTAGACCTTTCTGACATTAAAAATTAAACAAAATCAACAAGTGCCAGCAAATTGGTTAGATTTTCATGAAAGCACAAGGAAAATCATTATTACTTTTATTGTGCATTCTTTCTTGGTGGCTTTCTGAGAGTTTGGTTGGGTTTTTTTATAAATAATTTGAATAAATTCTACTGATTTCCTTGCAATTAACTTCCAACATTAGACAAAGAAAATATCCTTACTACATTTTATTTGGACTAATGTTCTAGTGATGGCTTTAACAATAATCAGAGATATTTTGCATTCTTTCTCAAGAAGCATATAAATGACATAAATTGAGAATGATTCCATTTCTACATTTTCTGCATCTATAGTCTTAGCCACTTTTCTTTCAGGTCTTTTGCAAGAAAGGTAAAAGGATTTTAAGAGAAGAAACTTTGAATGCTTAGAAGAAAGTTATAGTTTCCTGTCTGGGATCTTACAGAAGAGCAGTATGAAATACTTTCCATGTCCAAAACATACATGTTGGAAACTGTGGCAGTAGAATGGGACAGTTGGAGCTTGCAGAGAACATTATTTCATTTTCATAAACCAGAATCCTCTCTGTTTGCCATTCTAGAGAGAAATTCCAAACCATGACTTATTTTATCTTTTACTTTGGATTAATTTCCTATCAGAAGCAGTGAGAATGTTTATAAGCAGGTGTTTGATTTGTAAGTAGAAATAGACAGAAGAGTGAGATTAAAGAAGTAAAACGAACATATCAAAAAAAAAAAAAAAACTAGATTACTTCTGAGTGAAAGTGAGAAGGAAAAAAGACACAATAAGTGCTTTAAAAAATTGCATGATCACTGACTGATAAAGGAAAAGGACTGCATAAATGTCAGTATTCTCAACCCAGAGGGACCAGGCACAATACTTTTGACAGCACATTTTTTAAATGTATGTGCGATACACAGTGCATATTTGGTGACTCCTTCTCCCAGAGGAGAAAGTTGCATGCAGATCTTTGACATAGAAGTTTGATGTCCTGAATATATGCTGAAAGTGTTTGGTTCTACATAGTTACTTCCTACACCTCTGGAGCTACTCTAAGCTCAAGTAGATTAATACAATGCCAATGAAATCAACAAATCTTTGCCAAGTTACATCGGCTGAGGTTCCAAGGCTGCTGGAGGGAAAAGAAATGACCCTGGTGTCCCAGAAAACAGAAAGAAAAAAAAAAGAAAATGGAATTCATTCGAAGGCACATTGAAAACTCACAGAAACAACCTTGAACTTACCTTATTCCTCACCAGGTGCCTACAGAAATAGTTAAAGTGCGTTACAGCAACTGTAGTACATGCATGCAGGACTGAATTCATACAGTTAACCAATTAATACAAAATACAGTTTCAACAAATGTATATTCATTTATTTGTGACTTGCAACCAAACAAAAATCAAGACTTCCATAAACAAAACAGTAGAAAACGAGGAGATGAGAGCCCTTTAGGGTCAATTCCTACAGCCCCTGTTCTGGAAAACAGACCCGCAGCTAAGCAGTTAACACTCTGCTTTTGTAATTTATTGCAAAGAGTTCCTTCACCTCCTTTCCAAACGCTGTCACGATACCGATGTGGACAGAATTGTCCACAACAAAAACTAATGAAAACTTTAACCCTTGAACACTGTAATTTGCTTTTTATCTTGGCCTGAATTATGTTGTCTTATCCTTTTTACGAGTTGTCAGGGAACTGTTGTATGATGCTGTGGAAGCAGAGTGAGCTATTTTGTTCACTTGAAAGTATACATCTACAACTGGTCAACTGAACATCTTACTAGGGGAAAAATTCAGTTGGTGTCCAGTGTCATAATTTCTAAAGTCATTTTAGATATCCTAAGGTAGGTATATCACTTGGCCTCCAGCTGGATCAACATGGTACAGGTCTTCCGTTACACCTGTGCCATATCTGCCAGCCCTGTGTTGATGTTTCTCTTAACCTATGGAGTGTGAAATGGCAGTGGGTGCCCACAGGTCATCAACTGCGTTGAGTCCTATATCTGCATGAATTATAATCAGAGCTTAGACACCCAGCTCACATGCGGACAGCTGCATTGAAGACAAATTAATTTGTGTATTTGCATCTTGAGTTGATGCCCAAACACAACTTAAACACAACACTGAGAGGAATTCAAAGAAAATAGTACAGGTATTTGCAAAGAATAGCATAGAAGTGCCTTGCCATAGAGCAATTGGATCCAAACCCAAATGCCTGCTAGTTTAAAGCAAATTGTTTGACTTGTGATTAACTTAACCCATGGTTGAGGGAGACTAATGAGACTACTAATCTAATTAAGAACAGAAAAGATGTGGCCAGGAGAGTCACAAAATGAGACTCAGTTAATGGCCAGGACAATGATAACTGGGTTCTCAATAAACCTTAAAAAAGTGGATTCAGCTCACCCAATTTCAGCTCACCCATCTAACCTGAGCTAGGCACTAAGCTTCTTTTATAGCCAACGAAGAGAAATATGAACATATAGGGCACAGTTCATCTTTCCTAGTTTATTAGTCTACTTTAGGTTGAAATAAATTTCTTCCTAACAGTGTCTATTTCTCTTCATTGGCAAGAAAAAGAACCTAGGACAAGTAGTTTAAATTCAGGCATCTACATTTGATCAGAGGACTCCCACCTGGGTGTCTGTAGATAATAATGTGTCTTAGATCAGAGAGAAGCTCTGCACCATCTGCTCCAGACAGGCTTGTCTAAAGCTTCAACCCCACCAGAGGTAGTCTTTATTGGCATGCCAATTACAGGAACAGCTTTATTTATCCTTAAATTTGCCCTGTAGCCTAATCCTACCCAGTTATTTTTATTACAAATATTTTAAAATTATAGCACCCACAAGCAGAGAAAGTGCAAACACAGATTAAATCAACAAAATTAAACAAACAAATAAATAAAAAATTAGTCATTTGTTCTCTTCAGCCATCCCACCAAAATTTGCCATTGTACAAAAGACCATGTGTGGAAAAAAGTACTATCAAGGGGAATCGAGAAAATATTAAGCAGCCAAAGTAAGAGACTTAGAGCAAGATTTAGAGTTCAGATTAATTACAGCTAATGCTACCAACAAGCATAACACAAAGCAAATGGGAAAGAGCGTCGAGGGTGGTGAAGAAATATGCAAAATATTATCTTGTTTTGCTGTCAGGAAAGCATCCAGCAAAAGGTATTGTTTCTGCCGTCATTTCAGTCAGTCTCTTAGCAGCGTGAAAGTTTAAACCTGCTAGAAGGTACCCAGCCTGTTGTTTGGCAACACAGGTTGCCAAGGCAACAGAAGCCAGTGACACTTCTTCTTCCTGATGGATTCTGCCACTAAAATACAGAAATCGGGGTCCTGAACTTACCTGATGGCTCTTTAGAAGCCATGAAATCCCTATTTCATAATAAAGCACTAAAGTATTCTGAAATATTAAATGTGTTTCTTTATTTTGGCAATGCTTATTGATGGGTTGAAGTTCATTTCATTTGTTGTGATGCTGCTTGGATGGACATTCGGAATTTTGACATGCTGGTCAAAAGAATGCTGAAAAGGCTACTGCTATTCTCGCACTAGTCCCTTTTCTCTTGGTAAAACCAGGTAACAGATATAAATCATAGAGATGAAAATCTCCCTGTAGTTAACTATTTTAAATCTATTTATAACATTTTGCACAACTAGGTGCACATATGGAAAACCAGCAACAGTTTTTGGTGTACAGTTTGCAACGTTTAAATAATGGTTTCAAGAGATACTGCTTTTTAATTTTGGTTTGATACAAACAAAAAACGTTCACTGAAGCATGGAAAATGTCTTAAGCGAACATGTGAAAGAGAAAAATCTGAGCTAGAATCCTTCCTCCCAGTATAATGAAACTCTCGGTTTGCTCACCATCAGGGAACAAACAAAACTCTCATTCCTTTCTCTCCTAGGCCAAACTTTGCACACATTCCCCCTTGTTTAAACCCCACGAGTTTTTCCTTTGTGAGTCATTACTCAGTTCGATGTAGAAATTCTTTTGAATGTCCCTTAAAGCTATTCTCCCATTGATCTGTACAATGGCATGCCTCCCATAGCAGATGGTCTTGCTTCTCTCTTAACAAATGTCCCAAATGTTTCCATCTCCGTTTCTGGATAAATTTAGAAAGAATAAAATTGTTGAATCTGATTAATTTTGCAATTTGTTATAAACTGTAACATGTTTTTTTAAGGCATTTACTTTTGAAGGCATTCCAATGTCTTAGCATACTGAGAGGGAAATCAAGCTTTTATATCTTTATGTTAATATGTAAATAACATTTGACTTGAAGATTCAGAATTTTGTCTTCAAGTTTTAAAATTTCCCCTAGTCTCATTTGAGATAATAATTCTGATTCTGCCTTGCCAGCTCCTAACATTATACAATTCTGAAGAAAAATAGTCACATTACCAAATGCATGGATACAGCCCACATTCCTGACACCAATTGATTTACTCTGCGTGTGAGCTAAGCATATTAATGAAAAGTAGTTTACTGTAATGTGAAGAAAACAAAGCTGTAGCAAACAGCAAGAACTATATATACACTATACCCAAATTATTTATTCAAAATGAGGCCACAGGTACCATGTGTCCCTTTTGCAGGTCACAAAAATTGTAGGTGCTGTTTTCTCTAGAGATGAGGCTTCATCACTAGCACCTACTTGCTTCTAGTTCCAAAGGTAAATATAGGGTCATAGTGGAATAAGGAGAAAGAAGAGTTAGGACTGAACTCTGCTCAGTAAGAAGGAATGATGCACAATTAACAGCAGACTGGGGACTTATGCATTTAAAAAAAAAAAAAAAAAAGAGAATACAGAAAAGCTCTAAGTTCAGTGCAGAATTGCAGAATGGAATGTTTAGAAAGTGAATTTAAGACATACACAGCAACTAAGGAGAATAATAATTTAGAAGTCTAAAATAACATCAGAAGTAAGTAGAACTTGGAAAACTTTTATGATGATTAAAAGAGTCTCCACTTATAGATATGATTGAAATTATCCCTACTGATAATTTTTCAATGTCAGATCCATATACGAGTAACCTAACCACATATTTACTGAATAACAGTTATACTATCATTTGTACTTGCCTCAAAAGTTCACATATGATTTTAAAAGTGTAGCTGTTGAGGCGTTAAGTAGTGGACCAAAATTTTTAACCCAAGTAGAATACGGTAAGTACTCAAAACATGCATTTTTGTGTGTTTGCTTTTTTGTCATTGAGTCTTTGTCTATAGAAACTGCTTTTCAGGCACTCCTTGCTGTACGTAAGATGTCCAGTAGGCATTAGATGTTCTGCAACCTCTGACAGAACATACTAACCGTTCATATTCAAGCAATATCCGTGTCAGAGGTATATATTTATCTGCTTACCCTGATGGGACGCTGTAGTTTTAGTTTAACTTACTGATTCCTTTTAAGCTATTTTTACCTTGGGAAAGAGATGTACCTCACTATCTGTTTTATTTCTACTTGCAAAAGTAATGACAATGGGAATGGCAGTTGGAGGCCCCCAGACAATCCAGCTGGAAACCTTTAGGACAAGGAACTGAAAGTAAAAGCTGACTCTAATAAGGAATATTTGACTTGTCAGTCCAGCCCACTATTTACCAATAGTAATAAAGAAATTTTTTTGAAAAACATGAAATAAAAATAAAAGGAATAAACAATGGGTGGTGTGACAAGAAGACAAAAGTAAGTGTTGGCAGTGTGAAGATGACTAAAACTGCTGCTTGTACAAGGAAAATTGCTTCTCCATAAAAGGTAGGTGTCTGAAAGGAACAATGAGGGTAAAGGAACAGAAAAGAAAACAGAATGAAGAAAGTTCTGACAACATGGGGGACACAGACCCCCCTGAAATAGTTTGCAAAATCTAATCAGTCTCATTTAACTATGGCCTTGCATATTTGCAGTAACTGTTAAATAAATTTATAGAGTCGTAGAATCATAGAATCATTAAGGTTGGAAAAGACCTCTAAGATCATCCAGTCCAACCGGCAACCCAACACCACCATGCCCACTACACCATGGCCCTAAGCACCTCATCTACACGTCTTTTAAATACTTCCAGGGATGGTGACTCAACCACTTCCCTGGGCAGCCTATTCCAAGGCCTGACCACTCTTTCAGTAAAGACATTTCTCCTAATGCCCAATCTAAACCTCCCTTGGCATAACTTGAGACCATTTCCTCTTGTCCTATCGCTAGTTACTTGGGAGAAGAGACCAACACCCACCTCGCTAAAACCTCCCTTCAGGTAGTTGTAGAGCGCGATGAGGTCTCCCCTCAGCCTCCTCTTCTCCAGACTAAACAACCCCAGTTCCCTCAGCCGCTCCTCATAAGACTTGTGCTCCAGACCCTTCACCACCTTCGTTGCCCTCCTCTGGACATGCTCCAGCACCTCAATGTCCTTCTTGTGGTGAGGGACCCAAAACTGAACACAGGATTCGAGGTGCGGCCTCACCAGTGCTGACTACAGGGGCACAATCACTTCCCTGCCCCTGCTGGCCACACTATTTCTGATACAGGCCAAGATGCCATTGGCCTTCTTGGCCACCTGAGCACATTGCCGGCTCATGTTCAGCCGGCTGTCAATCAGCACCCCAGGTCCTTTTCCTCTGGGCAGCTTTCCAGCCACTCTTCCCCAAGCCTGTAGCATTGCATGAGGTTGTTGTGGCCGAAGTGCAGGACCTGGCACTTGGCCTTGTTGAACCTCATACAGTTGGCCTCAGTCCATCGATCCAGCCTGTCCAGGTCCCTCTGCAGAGCCTTCCTACCCTCCAGCAGATCAACATCCCACCCAACTTGGTGTCATCTGCAAACTTCCTGAGGGAGCACTCAATCCCTTCATCCAGATTGTTGATAAAGATATTGAACAGGACCGGCCCCAATAGTGAGCCTTGGGGAACACCGCTTGTGACTGGCCGCCAACTGGACTTAACTCCATTCACCACAACTCTCTGGGCTCGGCCGTCCAGCCAGTTTTTTACCCAGCGAAGAGTGTACCTGTCTAAGCCGTGAGCTGCCAGCTTCTCTAGGAGAATGCTGTGGGAGACAGTGTCAAAGGCTTTACTGAAGTCCAGGTAGACCACATCCACAGCCTTCCCCTCATCCACGAGGCGGGTCACCTGGTCATAGAAGGAGATCAGGTTGGTCTAGCAGGACCTGCCTTCCATGAAGCCGTGCTGGCTGGGCCTGATCCCCTGGTTGTCCCGCACATGGCTCATGAGTACCCTCAAAACGAACCGCTCCATAATCTTCCCTGGCACCGAGGCCAGGCTGACCGGCCTGGAGTTCCCCGGATCCTCCTTCTGGCCCTTTTTGTAGATGGGCATCACATTGGCAAGCCTCCAGTTGTCCGGGACCTCCCCTGTTAACCAGGACTGCTGGTAAATGATGGAGAGTGGCTTAGCAAGCTCCTCCGCCAGCCCCCTCAGTACCCTCGGGTGGATCCCATCCAGCCCCATAGACTTGTGAGCATCCAGGTGGCATAGCAGGTCATTAACTTCTTCCTTTTGGATTATGGGGGGTTTATTCTGCTCGCCGTCCCTGTCTTCCAGCTCAGGGGGCTGAGTACCCTGAGGTTAAGTGCTCTGACTATTAAAGACTGAGGCAAAGAAGGCATTAAGTACCTCAGCCTCATCCTCGTCCTTGGTTGCAATGTTCCCTGCTGCATCTAATAAAGGATGGAGATTCTCCTTGGCTCTCTTTTTGTCATTAATATACTTGTAAAAGCATTTTTTGTTGTCTCTCACAACGGTGGCCAGGTTGAGTTCTAGCTGGGTTTTTGCCTTTTTTAATTTCTACTCTGCACGACCTAACGAGAACCCTGTACTCTTCTTGAGTTGCCTGCCCCTTCTTCCAAAGGTGATAAACTCTCCTTTTTTTCCTGAGTCCCAGCCAGAGCTCCCCGTTCACCCAAGCCGGTCGTCTTCCCTACCTGTTCTTCTTACGGCACATGGGGACAGCCCGCTCTTGCGCCTTTAAGACTTCCTTCTTGAAGAACGGCCAGCCTTCCTAGACCCCTTTGCCCTTCAGGACTGTCTCCCAAGGGACCCTCTCGACCAGTGTCCTGAGAAGGCCAAAGTCTGCCCTCCGGAAGTCCATGGTAGCGGTTTTGCTGGCCCCCCTCCTTACTTCACCAAGAATTGAGTATTCTATCATTTCATGGTCGCTAAGTCCAAGCCGGCCTCCGACCACCACATATCCCACCAGTCCTTTATTACATCCTGTAGTACAGAGTGATAATGTCCCATGTTGGAACATAACTGGTGTGCACTTTAGAGTCTCACAGTAAGCCAGGATACCTATTCATTCTTACTCTGAGGATATCCTTGTCTGATGGGAAGGAATGAAGAAGAGGGAGACAGACTTTTCTCAGTAGTGCCCAGTGAAAGGAAAAGAGGCAATGGGCACGAATTAAACTACGTGAAATTCCACCTGAACACACAAAAATACTTTTTTACTGTGGGGGTTTACTCTGAAACAGGTTGCCCAGGGAGATTGTGGAGTCTCCGTCTGTGGAGATATTCAAAACCTGACTGGACGCGGACCTGGAAAACCCCCTCTAGGTGACCCGGCAGTGGGGGTGGACTAGATGATCTGAAAAAGTTCCTTCCAACCAAAATGATCCCATGATTCTGTGATAATGTTATGACTCTACTTGGGTTTGTTTGTATGGTTTTTCTTTTATTTGTTTTTTTCTCTGTCTTCTAGAAAATACAAATTTATTCTGAATTCAGAGAAACACAGTTCTTCTTAAGGTTAAAAAAAAAGAAAGAAAAAAAAGTCATAGAAGATTTACACTTCACATAATTAAAGAACATAATTTTAAATACCTGGTAATATAAAAGAGAATAAGGTGATAACACCTCACTGTGTTGACGCCAGCACCCTAGTCCATACGGCATAATACTCACTTATAGATCAGACTAACTTTCCCAAGTAAGATATACATACAATACTCCAGATCTCATGTGAGGCACTTCATCCCCTCTCCCACCTGCCTTCCTTCCCAAAACGGTGGTCCAGAGGTGGAATTTTAGGTATTTTTTCCTGGTCTCCTTTCATCTTACTCAACTCTGGAGTTACATATTTATTTAGCACCAAAAAGCACAGTTGCTTTATCTCTAAAACTTCTTTAAATGGATTAAGGATAGAACACGATTCCTGAAAGCCTTTAACAATTTCTTAAATCTCACTGTGTTTTGTAAATATAAACATATACATATGTTCCTATTTTAACAAATTAGGTATAATATAAGAATGTCCTTGCTTCAATACTGACCTTGTTGCTATTTAATATCAGTGGCTATGCTAATCTCAGTGTACTTTATTCTCCATTGCAGTGACCAATGCTTATATGGCATTCCTACAATAGGTAAAATTTTGATACCTTGTACATTACTGGACAACCATAAAAACAAACAAAAAGCAATTACCAGAGGTTGATGGGTTAAAGTAAAAATTTCTAATAGTATGCTGTCTGGTCAAGGTTGAAATTTATCCCACCCAGCAGTCATTTAGACCAGAAGGCAACGTTATTGAGTTTATTTGCAAATAAATTTCTGAGCATACATTCTCCTGTTCATGAAGACATGGTAATATTTTGAAGGAGCTAAATAGGCTTATGCTCTTCAATATCATATGTTTTATATGCATCTAAAGGTCTGCTACAAACCTAAAGAAAACATGGCCTTTGAATTGCCTGTGCTCTATAATACATCTCATATGTATCAGAGAAAGATGAAGAGGAGATCATATCATCTAAATCTATACTTACAATTGAAGCTTTTGTAATCCAGTCTCTCTGACCATCTCTCCCCTGGGCTTTTCAAGTGGAACATCCATTGAGGGTTTTTATTCTGATAATGCAGAGCTCTGGATATATTAACCGTAGGTAGCACTACTAAAACATTGTGTAAAGTTCAATTCTAACCCTGAAAAAATCCCTCTTGAAAAGAATTTTAAAAACTTTTACAGCAGAACACAGCATAGTTCCTTCTTCAGCACCACCAGACACAGTTACTGAAAGTAAAAACATATGGGATGAACAATTTGTTTAGAAAAGTTAGGATCATGTTAATTATGTGTCCATGAACAAAAGAACAGGAATAAAGAAGGTGGATGGAATATAGGCAACAGAGTAATCATTCTGAAGCAGTATAAAATGTGTTGTATTAGCCCATGTTGAAAGCCCACATGGAATGACTAGGGCTGTAGTAACCATATTCAGGTGGAGTTTTCTCTCAGCATTAGTTACTGCAATAAACATCCTAACTCACTTGAGCACAGCTGATCCATGTATTATCTGAGTCACACTAAAACAGTTATTGAAACAATTTTAGAAACCAACCTACAAACAGACAAGTGATAATAACTGCATTTTTTTTCCTGTGAGGTGTATAATAGTATTTTGTGTGAGCGAATTGCCCATTAATAGTCTCAACATGCTAGTTTTGACCTAATGTAAACAAGATAGTCTCTTAATTATAATTTACCTAACGGTATTGAATGTACCATAAATTAATGTGCTGCATTTAACAAATGGTATTAAAACTAATAATGAAAAAAGGATTTGATGATGGCAACAATTCAAGATTATGTTTTCTAAATCTTTTGAAAACTGCAAATTATTACAAGTATATTTGGAATGAGAACTTTATCAAAAACAAGTATGAAATAAATTTGTTAGGTGTCCCTAAAGTACATACATAAAATTTTGATATCTTTTTAAATTGAAGGTTTAATTTATTTTTTTATATATACATATATATACTTGGTCCTCTTGAAAGATATTAAATATATATAATAGGATCTACATGCATCAGTAAAATATTTTGTGAATGTTTAAATTGTATGAGAAATGTTTAATATGCAGAATCCTGTTGTGTCATCCTTATTTATACAAAGAATATTTTTGCTACACATATGGCCTCATCTACTTCCTCACTGTCCTGGTTTCAGCTGGGACAGAGTTAATTTTCTTCCTAGTAGTTAGTATAGCACTGAGTTTTGGATTTAGTATGAGAATAATGTTGACAACACACTGATGTTTTAGTTGTTGCTAAGTAGTGTTTAAGCTAGTCAAAGACTTTACAGCTTCCCATGCTCTGCCAGGTGCACAAGAAGCTGGGAGGGGGCATAGTCAGGACAGCTGACCCAACTGACCAATGGGGTATTCCATACCATATGATGTCTGCTCAGTATATAAACCTGAGGAAAGAAGGAAGGGAGGGAGTGATGGTGTTTGTCTTCCCAAGTAACTGTTAGGTGTGATGGAGCCCTGCTTTCCTGGAGATGGCTGAACACCTCCCTGCCAATGGGAAGTAGTAGATGAATTCCTTGTTTTGCTTTGCTTGCGTGTGTGGCTTTTGCTTTACCTATTAAACTGTCTTTGTTTCAACCCACAAGTTTTCTCACTTTTACCCTTCTGATTCTCTCCCCCATCCCACCAGGGGGGTGAGTGAGCAGCTGTGTGGTGCTTAGTTGCTGTCTGGGGTTAAACCACGACACTCACCAATGAGAAATATTTATGTTTGTGACTGGTGCCTTTTTGTTCAAGAAGGAGAGTATAGCATCTCTCTAGTTAGCAGCATGTTACCATTATTACTCACCTATAGATTAGATATTTCGTACAAAATTTTGGAGAGGCTTAGACATAGGATTTCCTAATTAAAATTTCTAGAACCTGTAAAACCCTCTCCAAAACAGAAAAGGACACTTACGTCAGAACAGAATTCTGTAAAATAATTAACATTATGAGCAAGTTTCAGTTTCCTAAACATAGGACTCTGGTGTCAAATACATACACTGTTATTTTACCTGACCTTTAATTCGAGATATCATGGTTATTCTGAAGATCATGCCATATCTGCTAAGCCTGTGCAATTATCTCAGACCTCCTACAGTATCATAAATTACACTAGTTGTTATATAATTATTTAAGTGATGATTCAAGTCCCTGCTCAGCAGAGTCACTGGAAAGCAGGATTTAGTATCTGAAGGTTAGGTGGCTAGAGTCATTTGGGATGCCCTTGGGTATCTGAGATAGGGACTGAGATCAGGTAGATACAATACTTGACTTGCAAGAAAACTGTGGTCTACAAAAGCATCATCTGGAGGCGAGTTGTTATACTCTAGGAAGTCTTAAATGGCACCAGACACTCATGTTCAGCAGCTATAATGGCATCTTAGACAACCAGCTAACACTGATGTTGTAGACACATTTAGCTTTCTGGCTCTAGAACTGGCTCCTATACTATGCCTAATAATATGCTATTTATGTATAGCCTAAGGTCAGAGTTGTAGTCATCTCTGGAATCTTTTTTAGCCTGTTAATTGAGACTAAGGTCATGTGAAAAGCTAAGTTCTCTCAATTCAATTTCAGGTGCAGGAAGCCAGCACCCTGGCTGAGTGGAGTACTGAAAACCAGTAGTCATTAATTCTAAAAGAGATTTTAGCATATCACAGTTCTCTGGGAATTGGGGAGAGAGACATTGTTTGTGTTTTGTGAAATAAGCAAGCAAGTGTTCATTACTGACAATCTTTTTCACTGACCTGAGAACATTGAGACAACATATGGTGATGACATGTTGCGTGTGTTCATAAGATATGCTATAGAGTTTCTACTCACATGTAGCTTTCCTGAGGATAAGACAGATTAAAAAAAAAAAAAAAAAAAAAAGGAAAAGAAAAAGATAACTAAATGTGGTGGGTTGACCCTGGCCGGACATCAGGTGCCCACCAAAGCCGCTCTATCACTCACCCTCTTCAGCTGGACAGGGGAGAGAAAATACAATGAAAGGCTTATCAAGATCATCAATATAAGGACAGGAGATCACTCACCAATTACCGTCATGGGCAAAACAGACTTGACTTGGGGATATTAGTTTAATTTATTACCAATCAAATCAGAGTAGGATAATGAGAAGTAAAAACTGAATCTTAAAACGCCTTCCCCCCACTCTTCCTTCTTCCCGGGCTCAACTTTACTCCTGAATTCTCTACCTCCACCCCCCAAGTGGTGCAGGGGAACGGGGAATGGGGGTTGCGGTCAGTTCATCACACGTTGTCTCTGCTGCTCCTTCCTCCTCAAGGGGAGGACTTGTCACATTCTTCCCCTGCTCCTGCGTGGGGTCCCTCCCACGGGAGACAGTCCTCCACAAACTTCTCCAACGTAAGTCCTTCCCACGGGCTGCAGTTCTTCACGAACTGCTCCAGTGTGGGTCCTTTCCACAGGGCGCAGTCCTTCAAGAACAGACTGCTCCAGCGTGGGTCCCCCACAGGTCACAAGTCCTGCCAGCAAACCTGCTCCAGCGTGGACTCCTCTCTCCATGGGTCCACAGGTCCTGCCAGGACCCTGCTCCAGTGTGGACTTCCCACAGGGTCATAGCCTCCTTCAGGCATCCACCTGCTCTGGTGTGGGGTCCTCCACAGGCTGCAGGTGGATATATGCTCCACCATTAACCTCCATGGGCTGCAGGGGGACAGCCTGCCTCACCATGGTTTCACCAGGGGCTGCAGGGGAATCTCTGCTCTGGCACCTGGAGCAGCTCCTCCCCCTCCTTCTTCGCTGACCTTGGTGTCTGCAGAGTTGTTTCTCTCGCATATTCCCACTCCTCTCTCCTCTGGCTGCTGTTCCGCCACAGGTTTTTTTTTCCCCCTTCTTAAATATGTTATCCCAGAGGCGCTACCACCGTTGCTGATGGACTCGGCCTTGGCCAGCGGCGGGTCCATCTTGGAGCCAGCTGGCATGGGCTCTATTGGACATAGGGGAAGTTTCTAGCACTTTGTCACAGAAGGCACCCTTATGCCCCCACCCCCACTACAAAAACCTTGCCACGCAAACCCAGTATACTAAATTAAAACATCTTTTAACTTGTTGTTAAGTTCTGTATTACTTTCTTGTATTTTACTGTATTTTATTTTATTTTATTTTAATATTATTTTTATTTTGGGGAGCATGGTTTGTTCAGAATTAATAGGGATTATCTGGTGATGCCTTGATTCACCGTCTCTACTGTAGGAGGGAGGAGTTACTTACAATGTTTGAAAATAAATTAATTACTGTCTCAGTGGATACTTTGAGTCTATTTAGAGCCATATGAGTACAGCATTTATACATATGTAAGATACATTCATTTTATACAATAATCATTGATTCAATGAGAAAGCACTTCATGGCCCCTCATTACCATTTAGTCATGGCTCTACCATAACCCTCTAAAAATAGAATGAGAATCAGGTTGTGATTCAACCACATTTAACCTCTAATTTTATGCCTTTCTTTTCTGAAGGACTGATGTTACTCTAATTAGCATTACACTTTGTGTAGTATGATGACGCTCACTTGTTCATTTCCCAGTGAAATGCCACAGGCAAAGCCCTGCTCATTTCTCCATCCCTCCCTGCCCATTTCTGCCTGTATCTCACAAGTAGTTGAAAACAGTGGTCCTTTGAATGTTGTAACTCTTTTTTTTTTTTTTTCCCCCCAAGGCTTGCATGCTCTGAACAGCTACAACTACATTTGAATTCATATTTTGATTAAGCTGTATTAAAAAAAAAAAAAAACAACAAACACCTAACAGCTAGTCTGTAGGAAAATATATCAAGGTGAACTCTTTGGAAGCAGTAAAAGGAGAACTTCTTCCCCAGTAAAAGGAAAGCCTGAAAAAGAGGGAATATTTTCTGTGAAGTAGAAGAAATTTTCCATATGTTTCCGAAACTACCCTAACACAAATCCTTCAATCTACTTTTGGCATTTAGTTTTAGTCCTAAGAAATTTTATTATGTGCTTTAGTTTGGCAGTTAAAAGTAATGCTTGTTGCTTAGATTTTCACAATAACTACTATCTCAGGGATCAAACTGAATAAGCACCTGTAAAATTAATACTATTTTTGATTCATTACTTCTGTTTTCATAAGGCTGCTTTGCTGCTCCTGGTAAATCTTTTGCTCTTCTTTCAGTAAATCAGTTCTCACTTATGATAAATTGATGTCTGGCTAACTACAAGATTGTACTGTAAGTGACCCATCTATCACCTTTTTAAGCCTAAATTTCACATAATTTAAAAATAGAAGATGGAGTAGAATGACTAAAAGATACATGGCGTCAGGACTTTGTGCATGTCAGACTGCTTCTTCAACAGGAATTTATATTTTGGGGAAATCAAATTAAATCTCTATATATCTCATTTGTAAACAGAAAGTATTTGCTCTCAAACAATGAAATGTGGATTGCCAGAAGCAGGCATCAGGATGTTATTGAAAAATTCCCAGCAGAGTTAAAGTTTCACTCAGAGGCTTACTCCTCAAAGCAGTCTCTGCAATTCCAGAAATAGATCTGCTTGTGGCAAGCTAAAGAAAATTAAACAGTTTCTGAAGTCCCATTTAAAATATAAGCCAAATGTGAAAAGAAAAAAAAGGAAAAAAGAAAAAAGATCAGATAAGCAAAACAAATATGATATAAGGAATTGTCAAGAAGCGTCCCTACTAGCTGTTGAAGTATGGTTTTAAAATTATATAAAGTACAACAAATTGAAAGAAATCACTGTTTTATAACTCTGATTCAGGTCCTGCTAAATAATTTGAAATAGTGGTAAGCTGTATTACCAAGAGTGAAATAAAAAGAAGTCTTCTTTCAGGATAGAAGATAATAATTCCTCTAAGATATGAGGTGAATTACAATACATATACTTGGACATCATAATACAGTCAATTATATTAAAAAATGTCAGGCCAGATTGTGTGGTCTGGCTAAATTTTTTCAACAGGTGAGTAAGAGAAGAGATGGAAGTAATTGACCTCTCAAAACTAGTGTAAAACTGAGGCTGAGGCTGTTACTCAGTATGGTAAAAGTAATTCTTAAAGGGAAAACGTAAAGTTCTGCTCACAAGAAGTTACTGATTTATCTTGAGAAAGTTTACCCTGTTGTGGATGTATTTTATTTTAAGTTCTAACTCACACTTAAATGTTGCAGATCAGAGCCTTAAGAAAGAGATTAGTAACTCCTATCAGTGAGAAATACCTTTTTATGGGTGAAGAACTGTTTGTCAAGAAATACCTAGCAGTCAGCTGGATTTTAAAAAAGCCAAACTTCAAATCCCTTGAACACTAGCCAGATCTAAGGACCTTAACTTGTGTAGGGTTATCAATTCTCTTATAAAATATAGGCTTTCCTGTGTTATGGTTTCAAATCCTGTATCTCAAAAGAAAAGTTCATACAGGACATTTTTTTGCCCTGTATTTTCTCTTCCTTGGCACTTGTTTGGTTAAATCATAGAACTGTACAATCACAGAACTGCTGAGGTTGGAAGGGGTCTCCGGAGAGCACAAGTGCAAGTCCTGAACAGGATTGCGTCACTTATTAGGGAAAGGAAGAGACATTCGCATTGTTCCATGTGGGTCACCTTTACATCTAACCTATAGGAAAAACTGATTAGAGGGTTTGTCTTAAATATCATCCCTCTAAGTACTTAAAGTTTCTGGGCTATGGAGAGACATTTCCCTGCATTTAGAATTTACAGCTGCCTTTTGCAGGCATCAAAAACTTAAGGTGTAATTTGTGGTAGACAGGAAAAGGAAGTCTTTTGGTGCAGTGAGGAAGAATCCAAGCTCTGCTATCTCATCAGTTTTAGGTGTCCAGCTATAATAACCTATGCTACAAGTTATGGGGCTTTTTGAGTTGGGGCTTGCTCATTGACTGCCTGAAGATTATTCCATTTTCATAAAATAAATATTCAATCAGCTAGAGGAAATGAGCAAACATGATTCTGTAACGTAGCAGATACCATAGGATAAGGACAACCTAGTTCCATTAAATTCGCAAACATTTTAGACTAATAAATAATGGGACAACAGGAAGGAAAACTAATTGTCCTTCCGCTCTGAGTGAGTGATGTAACCACTAGGTACTGTGCAGTCTTGCTTCCTCTCTGACTAAACAGATATGCGAGTATTCATTGCAAAATGGAGTAGCTCCAGTCAGGCTCTAAAATACCCAGCCAATGCACATTTTGTGAATCATAGGTGTGGAAAATTACATAAATGATGAGTACCTACCAGACCGGTGTTCTTAGGATGTACGTGGCTATGCTTATTTGCTCTTGCAGAGTTTGTAGCCATCTTCAGTGCGTTATCAAAAAAATAGAACAATAATATAGAGAAAAGTAATAATATAGTTTACCTTTTAACAGCCATTAAAGAAAATAAAAGCGTGCAAGATAATTTCTAACCTACTAGCTGTAGCCAGGGCTGGAAGTCATAGATGTAGCTTCTGTCTCCAGCTCTGTTGTTGAATTGCTGATTGACTTTGGGTTTTGACCAACTGACTTTCTGCTTTTGTCCTCAGTTTCCTGTTCTTTAAATGGCAACATGATGCTGTTATCAGCCAGAAGAACAAGATTTGAACTACCTGTATAGTAAGTTTCCTGCTGACTACAGAATTATTGTTTATGGAATTCTTACAGTTTTGGATGGTATTATCTTTCATTTCCAATTTATCAGGAAGTGTATGTGGATTTCATTTGCAACCATAATGATTGGTACAAAGCAGAAGTTCTCACAAGCAAATGTGGAGGTTCTAGAAGTTCATTAAGAAGCTGCAGAAGATTTTGACACCATATGAAGTTGAAAATATTTTGATGTGCTAGAATCAAAACACCAGAGAGATTTGTCTATTAAAACAGTGAAGAATTAATAGTCCACTCAGATGAGTAAAATAGTTTAGGGTCTTTCAGTATATCTGCAGAGGACAGTAATTTGGAGGACAAATTACTATCACCTCATAATTTTATATATTTGCAAGCATTTAAAACATTAAAAGTTAAAAACAAAATAAAACAAAACAAAATTACAGAGTACATTCTGAGGAAAATGACAGATAGTGAGAGGTTCTAATCTAAACTCCATAGTAAGAAAGTCATTGCACATTGAAAAATGTTTTTATTTTTGTGAATTATTATTTGGGGTTCTTTCCTGTCTGTGCTTAGGTATTAAACAAGAGCTTGTTTCACTGTGGTCTGTACTAACTAGAACATAAATTGCTCTTTAACTTCAGAAACTATAATACATGTTAATGCCAGAAAAGTCAATTGGTTATGACAGATGTGCAATCTTGGAAATAAGGGAGCCTCTGCTTTTTAACGTGACAGTATCAATAAGAACATGGTACACACATACCTTATTCATGTACTTGATTGTATGAGTTTCACATATAAATGTCCCTGCAAATTTTCAGATGGAAAACTCAGTAATTCTTTCAGAAAAAAAAAAAAAACCAACATGGAAATTAGAGTCTTGCATTATTGTGCTCCTAACCACACAGCACTGCATTTAATTTTAAAATATTACCTACCACTTGAGACAAAGCACGTTTCTTGGGACAAAGAGTTTTCAGGACATCCCCACATAATGGCTAGCATTAGGGTACTCTGTGTTGCAGCACATAGATATGAAATTTCAAGAGCTGGGAAAAGCTAGGCAAGTAACACCTTTAAAATTCTAATTTTCTTAGGTCTCTTGGACAACTCAGATCTAGATGTTAGAGCAATTCAAACAAATATGACTCATTTTAGTACTCTCTTGTTAAACTATTTCACTACCTCAAAATAGAAATTTGTTATTAAAAGACTATAATGAAATGAATTCCAGACTCAATCAGTTCTCCTTAATGATGTCCCTTATTGCTTTACTTATTTCATTGTCATCTTAATTAAAAAAAAAAAAAAGGTCAAGAAAATCTTGCTCAACTCCTTGCTTTTTTGAGGAGTACTACATAAGTAATAAGCAGAGCTTGTTATCTAACTTTTTTGATGTATCCATGGTAACAAAAATAAATATCCACAAGCATGGAGTTCACTTGAAAGTAGTCCCTGTGATTTTGACCCTAAAAGACTCTCCACAATGTTGGAAGCCTATCATTGCATACCATTTACTTTTTGCAGCTTGTGATTTTGTAGTAAGCTCAAAGGGCAATCTATTGCTACAGCCTTAACTAGTATAACTGAGTCTGGTGGTGTTGGACTCTGTATTATTTGAAACTGAATACTTCAGCTACTGTAAATTGATCTTCCTAGGCAATTTCTTTTCTCATATGGAAATGCTTCAGTGACTTTCTTTTCTTCTTGATTTTCTGGTTGCTACATATACATGGCACATTTTTTATGTTCTTTCAATATATATTCCCTCTCACATAGCACCAAAAGCAAGCAACTTCACAGGTTATCTATGGTCTTTGAAATTCTTTTCTTTTGTCCATTTCCACAAAGGACAAAAAATACATAAAAGATGTTTTTTTTTTTTTATTTTGTGAAACAAGAGATGCCTAATAAAGTGAATTATTCCCAAATATTTAATATTTTTCAATATTTTTTCTGAAACATAAAATATATATTTTTTATGCGATCGTGGCCTTTGATAAATTAACTTTCTTGACAACTTTGACCTATAATACACAATGACCTCATAAAGGATTATTAAGAATTATTAAGAATTAAGGCACTGGTAGGTCAATGACAAACTAATCATGACTATTCATTTTGTATTGTTTCATGCGTAATGTGAATTTCAGTTCATCAACATTTTGTCCCATAAAGCACTTTAAAAGCTCATTGTTCCCATACGTTCATCTGTCAGGTCCTCTTTAAGCTCAAAATTTAATATACTTAAAAAAAAAAAAAAAAGGTGTGGAAGTGCATTACCCCTTCCATCCTTAGTAAAAAAACCTTAGTGTTTCATTTGTCTGGGATGGAGTCAGCAATCAGGTCACCAGCTAAGCTGGCTATTTTCATGCAGTGTATCTGCTATGCAGAAGTTGTTGTTAGAGGTAGAAGACAGTATGGCCATTCAGAGAAACACAGACCAGCTCACCTCAGCTCAGCCAGACACAGGCTGCCGTTGTTAAGTGAGTTTGGAGATAAGTATGGGATGTGGTTGGGTATGTGGAATTGAAGTTAGAATACTTCATCCACAGAAGGATGAAACTGAGGCTTGTCCTGTAATTGTAATTGTGGTGGTATAGGGTCCAGCAACTACCCCTAGATGAGACAATGGACCAACTTGAGACCAGATGGTTGACTGAATGCCATAACTGCCTTTGTAACAAAGCATTTGACTAATCCTTGCAAGAGCTCTCCAGTTGGGACTCTCAGATTCTCCCAGAGATTCCCCCATGCAATTCCTGCTGTTCATAGGTCATTTGACAAGCACCATTTGTACATGTCTGTGAGCTGGTTAACATCCTAGGTGAGAGATCTGGCCATATCATTGACTCTCCCAGTCAGATTCTGCTGTAGAATTGACCAAGCTTTACACAGAAAATTTTACAGAGTATAAGCACTTCCTGCAGAATAGGGAATGATTGCCTAGGGCAGCAAGACTATTTAAGGGATATTTAGTGGCGGAACCAAATGCGGAGAAAGAAAGGAATCTAGATGATTTGGGGAGGAACAAACATAAGAAAACAGAGGGATAAGGAGACAAAAAAGGTGGTCAATACGCTTGTCTGGCCATGCCCTGTGCTTGACTTGTGCAGCCTGTCCTATCTTCTTGTTAAACTCTATTTCTGACTATTTTCCTTGGGTGAGGGACTCTCTGTTTGGTGTGTGTATGGGGGTCTGAATGCCAGCAACTGAAGTCGGACCTCAGGTCACAAGGGCCCATGTGTCCATGGTGCAGAACGTGGAGTGAGTGCAGGTGTGTGAGGGAGCATGATGATGGCTACTGAGGATCAAGTTGTGCCGGCTGATGAGTAGGTGAAGTGGCTTGGGAACCAGGGGAGTGTGTGGGTGCGGGGGACTTCTGAAGAGTTGCTTACTGGAGGGACCAAGAGAGTCCCAGCCAGCTGCTGGAGAGACCATAGGCTGGGACCCATATGCTGGGGGTCAGGTGGGACCTGTTTGTGTGTATGTGTGTATATGGGAAGCAACTGGAGAGAGCAATGATCCAGGGCTGGCTACTGCAGGGGCTGTGTCTGAGCCCAGTTATTGAATGAATCCACCATATATGTGTGTGTGTATGTGTGTGTGTGTCAGTGTGCATATGTTAGTGTGTGCAAAGGAGTCTGTACCAGCAGCTGGAATGCAGCTGTGCCCTTGGAGGCTTGTATATCCTGCAGCAATGGGGGAAATTGGGATCCAGAGGCAGCTACCGGGCAGACTGTGTGTCTGAGCCCAGCTGATGGAGGGGTCCACATTGTATATATATTTATATGTTTATATATTTATATACACATAATATAATCTTTATATATATAAAAAGGTTTCCCACTAGCAGATCATCATCTTGATCAGCCATGGAAAGGAGCAGAATGAGACCATTGCTGCTCTTTGAGTTTATGTGAGTGTGGACTGTTCCTGTCTGTCTGTCTTGATCCATGTGGCACCAATAAGTACATGTGTATATGCTTTTATGTATATTGTATACACGTTTGTTTCTGTGCCTATAGGTGTTCATGCTCAGTCTTGCTACCAGTTGGACCTGGGGGCATGAAGCTGCGGCAGCCTCATCGCAGATGGGCTGCCAGATTGAGCGCAGTAGAGCGGTTCAGGGAACCTCACCAGCTCCAGCTGAGGACACAACCGAGACTTTCATTACCATGCAGAGAGCAGCTGACTGTCCCGTTTGAAAGGTTTGCTTCCCCAATATGAGTATTACCCTATGCAAAAGATGCCAATAAATTAGGTTTTTAACAAACTGCTGTTTGTGACTGTGCAATGAGGGTAAGTGATGTTAATGCGGCACTATGGCACTTACATAATGAGAAGAGATGACTCTCCTCTAACCCTTTTATAATTTTTGCTAAGCAGAAGTAGGTAGAGAGGATGAGGATGAACAATTTTAAGAGAAAGAGAACATACATGCTTTTTTCGTTTGTGTTCTGAGTTGCAAAAAAGTCCTTTCTCTTCATTTAGACCATCATGTGCCATTTATGTATGAATATGTAACTCACAAATTCAAAGTCCAAAATGAAACTCGTTAAATGTTTTTCAGAAAGAGTAATGAATGTTTGGAATTTTTCTACATAACTTCTTCTGCTGTGTCAGATTACTTGTGGCAAATGTCATTGTCCAAGGTAGGTTACTATACACACATTTCAAAACAAAATTCTCTCTGCTGCTTACAAGAAAATGGTATCTTTAACCTTTGTACATGGAAAACATTGAATTTTTTGAGAATCAAGTACTTCTTTCTTTTTTGTGTGCTAAAAACTCATTTATGAAACATAAGGATCCAGGTTACGTTGTCACCTCTATCTTTTTCTACCAAACAATTTATTACCTTTCTCCTTTACAATGTCTATAATAAATGAATTATTATAACAGACTTGGTGCTGAAACTTTCACCAGGCTTTGCAGCTGAATTCACTGTATATCTGTTTTATGGACTTGGTGGCTTTTTGTCTACCTCTGTCTCTTTAGAGAACTTAGAGTTTACTTTTTCTTTCTAAAACTCTCTTCAGAAAGGTCTATGTTTATGAAACACAAAAAAAAACCAAAAAAACATGGAGATATGTAGTTGTCAGAAGATAAAGAAATAGTTAAATAAAACAAACAATAAAAGAAAAATATGATAATGTTGTTTGAAATGCAATTTCCTTTTGTATAGCTCCTAGAAAGACATAACAATGGCAAGTTTTTGATATATTTTCTGTTTCAAGAGAAGTGGAAGATCAAATTTTACCACCATCACATACTTCGCTTCCAAAATTAATTTCTTACCAACTTAATTGTAACATTTCGTTTAAAGTACTTCAGTCACTAAGTTTCCTTGTTAGTGACAAATTCTGAAGTGAAAACAATGACATGACCTTATGGAAATCATACTATAAATAATTAATCCATTATTATAACTTCTCTTGCAGAATAAAATAGAACACAGAGAAGGAATATAAAGGAAAAAACCAGAAGGTAAACTAGGAAACAACATGTATAAAGTAAACACTTCTACCTTGCTTGACTAAGCTTTTATCTGGAAGGTTTAAGTAATGTTCCAAAGTAGTCTGACTATGTATTTTGTGTTTCATCTCAATATAAGTTCATCCACATCCAAACATAAACCTACTGAAGTTTTTCCTACATTGTAGTTGAACAGATGCACAAATGCACAAACACCTCTTTTTACAAAAATATGTAAGGGGGGGGGGGGGGAGGCGGAAGAGAGAGGGAGAAAGAAATGATTGATCTGTCATGTTCTTCAGAAATTTCCAACACGCAATACAATATATTCATATTGCTAAAATTTTATTCACAGGAAAATCATTAAGACATGTTCTGGTTGTACTAAATATGGTGAAATAAACGTCAAGAAGTTTGAAATGTGAATCTATATATCATCTGACAGATCTGACTCATAATACAGGCCATCAGTTAACAAATAAGAAATTATCATGAATACTTATTTTGACAGTAAAAATATTCCCCACATAAATGTGATAATGGCAGGTATTTCTTAATGTTTTCTAAAAATCTTTTTATGTAACTATGATTGGAGTTAAAGTATGAAAGTAACTTTTACAGCCAACAAATCAGATTTAATTTGCTCCAGTTTTTAGGCCTTTTTGGGGTTTATCTGTTTATATTTTTTAAATAAAATTATTATAGATGAAAAAGCAAATTCTATTACTTTGAATATCACATAATAAATGTACTGCATTTTAAAAAGGCTGCAGGGTAAATACAAATTCTCTAGTCTCACATTATAAGAAACTTGCTTGATTTTATTGGATCTTTTTTCTTGCTATGGAAATTACCAAAATTGAAAGTTCAATTTAATTTATATAGTAAATTAAATTTTGACATTTTGTGTGAATCATCAACATACCTGTAAGCTATCAGATGAGAGTTGTACGTTCAGAAAGATTACTATATCTCCTCCTTCACAGCCAATTGTGTTCAAATAACTAGTAAAATTTGTTTAACTTCCTTCTCATGATCATTAAAGTTGATCTCTTCTCATGTGTAATCTGTAGCATCATGAATACTGCAGTACCTCATTTTATTTACCATAATATAAACATTGAATACTGTTTAAATCAATAATCTTGCTATAGAGAGAGATGTAAGTGCTTAAATTCTTTCATTTCATGACTTCTCTTTGGGCTGTATTGACTTCCACTGCTCATAGTGCGCAAAAGAAAGCATTAACCTTTATAAGTTGCCACCTGAATTTTTTTTGCAAGAAAAACTGCAGACATTTTTTACCTATTATTTCAACATAAAATTATTGTAGGACTCTAGGGCTGTATATTAAGGTGTTGTAGTTGGCACATATAGCCATGTCTTAGAAAATGCTTGGACGTCAATGGAAGACACAACAGAGACTGACGCTGAAATCTTTAGGGAAGCGTGCTATAATGCCTGACAATGGAAAAAAGTTTAGATTTGGCTCAGTGTGAGATCACTAACTATGAGGAAGAAGCCCTCAGTTCTTTACTTGTCTTGGTCATTCATTTGCTCTGTGTCCTTAAGCAATTCTGGTTTCCTCACTGTATTTTGGTGTGTTTAGTTTGTCACATCTTCAGGGCAGAGGTCATTTCCAAAAGCAAGTCACAGTCTTCAGCTCTATTAATATCAGTGGAGGTCTGGAGCCACTGAAAGGTATATTATAATCTTTTATTTTAAGAAGTTATTATAATAGAAAAATCTGTTCTTAACTCTCAGGAGTTGCTATTATAGAATCACCTATACCTAACACTATACTTATTATTTAGTTGAAAACAAAAAATGGCAGATTGTGGGGGAGGCTTTTTGCAGCTTCCATAGCTAGTTCAAAGTGAGGATGTGACTACTATCACCTAGTTTTCATTCCACAGTAAATACTTTCAAATAATGATTTCTACAATATGTCTGGATATACAATAAAATCAGAAATACCTTAAAACCCCAATCAAGAAAAGCAATTAATCTCACAAATAGTCCCATTGGGTTCCATGAAAAGATTTAAACGTTCAAAGATAAGTGTATGATTCAGTGTTGAAGTGAATTAGTGTCTGATGAGTACAGACAAATGGTTTGTAGACCAAAAGACGTGAATATGGTGGGAAATATCCAGAAGATATTTCCATTGAAGTAAAGCTATCACTTGTTAAAAAACTCTTTTCCTAAGAACTATTTCCTTAAAATCAGTTACACAGAAGTTACGCAGAAGACCTACACTACATAAAAAGCAAACCAAAACACTGTTTTCACTTGACTTTCTTCATTTGGCTTTCTGAAAGAGAAAATTAGTATTATGTATGAGTAAGAACTAATTAAATTAAGTAACCGTGACATTTGTGCTAATGATACCAATTAACCAACAGCGAAAGAACATGTTAAGTGAAATACAGAGCTACTGTCTAAAATATCATTAATATGAGACTTCATACTGCTGCATTGATTTAGAGCTGTGGTGTTTATGCAGAGGTGAACATTTCAAGGGTGAAATTCAACACAGGACAGGAGGAAACTTCTTGAGAGCTGTTCCTGTTAACAGGAGGTGTCTGATCTGACTATGTCTGACTCTCATTTGGTGTCACTGCTGAGGTCTGACTTCCTATAGCTTCTCTATCTACTCTTTCAGTAGTAGGAAGTCCTGGCTAAGTACAGAGGCACACACAGTAGAATCTCAGACACTGGTTATTGCCAAGTAAACAACAGAAATAAACATTCATAGCAATGTTCACCATCAAATCACACACATTCCCATCATCAAACATTTAATGGGAATTTGTACTGAAATCACAATATACCGTGGATTACGAATGAACTGCAAACCACTGGCCATAGTAGTGTGGACCATCAGTAATTTGCAGACCAATTAGACTACAATAACCCAGTGAGAACTGTCTTGGTTTGTGTTATATAAAAGCAAAACAAAAACAAACTCTGCGAACATATTTTCTCAAATGGCAAAGGGCAAAAAACAAAGTAGGAATAAAATAACTAGAGCCATAAAGAGTTTGTAAATAATGCATGATTAGAACATATTTTTCAGTGCTTAAGTTACTCTAATAAAAACTTTTTGGTCACTTAGTTTTCAAGTCAGGTAGAAATTGCAGAATATGAACATTTATTCAAAGATTCAGATCTCAGGCAGACTTGGGTATGTAGGCATATGTTGGAGATGACTGGTGTAAAACTTTGTAAAAACCTACTTTGCCATAGAGTAGCTTAATTTCACATGTATTTACTGTGATAAATAAAAATTAGTTTGATAGAAGTGTTTGAAATGTGAAAGAAGATAGAACAGAATATTTGGCAGATTTTTGTTATATTTCATTACTTAAGTTGTATTTTTCTTTGTTTTTAACAGCAAAAGTTAAATGTACCTATAGACTTTAAAAGTCTCTTTAGATCATTTAAATCTATCAGCAAGTGGGAGATGTGGTGGTCGGAGGCCGGCTTGGGCTTAGCGACCATGAAATGGTAGAATTTTCGATACTTGGTGAAGTAAAGAGGGGGGCCAGCAAAACCGCTACCATGGACTTCCGGCGGGCGGACTTTGGCCTGCTCAGGACACTGGTCGAGAGGGTCCCTTGGGAGATGGTCCTGAAGGGCAAAGGGGTCCAGGAAGGCTGGACGTTCTTCAAGAAGGAAGTCTTAATGGCGCAGGAGCGGGCTGTCCCCATGTGCCGCAAGAAGAACGGGCGGGGAAGGCGACCGGCCTGGCTGAACGGGGAGCTCTGGCTGGGACTCAGGGAAAAAAGGAGAGTTTATCACTTGTGGAGGAAGGGTCAGGCAACTCAGGAAGAGTACAGGGATCGCGTTAGGTCGTGCAGAGAGGAAATTAGAAAGGCAAAAGCCCAGCTAGAACTCAACCTGGCCACTGTCGTGAGAGACAACAAAAAATGCTTTTATAAGTATGTTAATGACAAAAGGAGAGCCAAGGAGAATCTCCATCCTCTATTGGATGCGGGGGGGAACGTTGCCACCAAGGATGAGGATAAGGCTGAGGTACTCAACGCCTTCTTTGCCTCAGTCTTTAGTAGTCAGAATGGTTATCCTCAGGGTACTCAGCCCCCTGAGCTGGAAGACAGGGACGACGAGCAGGATAAACCCCCCATAATTCAAGAGGATGAAGTTCATGACCTGCTATGCCACCTGGATGTTCACAAGTCTATGGGGCCGGATGGGATCCACCCGAGGGTTCTGAGGGAGCTGGCGGAGGAGCTTGCCGAGCCGCTCTCCATCATTTACCAGCAGTCCTGGTTAACTGGGGAGGTCCCGGACGACTGGAGGCTCGCCAATGTGACTCCCATCTACAAGAAGGGCCGGAAGGAGGATCTGGGGAACTACAGGCCGGTCAGCCTGACCTCGGTGCCGGGGAAGATCATGGAGCGGTTGGTTTTGAGGGTGCTCACGAGCCATGTGCGGGACAACCAGGGGATCAGGCCCAGCCAGCATGGGTTCATGGAAGGCAGGTCCTGCTTGACCAACCTGATCTCCTTCTATGACCAGGTGACCCGCCTAGTGGATGAGGGAAAGGTAGTGGATGTGGTCTACTTGGACTTCAGTAAGGCCTTTGACACTGTCTCCCACAGCATTCTCCTAGAGAAGCTGGCGGCTCACGGCCTAGACAGGTCCACTCTTCGCTGGGTAAAAAACTGGCTGGACGGCCGAGCCCAGAGAGTTGTGGTGAACGGAGTTAAATCCAGTTGGCGGCCGGTCACGAGCGGTGTTCCCCAGGGCTCAGTTTTGGGGCCGGTCCTGTTCAATATCTTTATCAATGATCTGGACGAGGGGATCGAGTGCTCCCTCAGTAAGTTTGCAGACGACACCAAGTTGGGCGGGAGTGTTGATCTGCTGCAGGGTAGGAAGGCTCTGCAGAGGGACCTGGACAGGCTGGATCGATGGGCCGAGGCCAACTGTATGAGATTCAACAAGGCCAAGTGCCGGGTCCTGCACTTCGGCCACAACAACCCCAGGCAATGCTACAGGCTTGGGGAAGAGTGGCTGGAAAGCTGCCCAGAGGAAAAGGACCTGGGGGTACTGGTTGACAGCCGGCTGAACATGAGCCGGCAGTGTGCTCAGGTGGCCAAGAAGGCCAACGGCATCCTGGCCTGTATCAGAAATAGTGTGGCCAGCAGGAATAAGGAGGTGATCGTGCCCCTGTACTCGGCACTGGTGAGGCCGCACCTCGAATACTGTGTTCAGTTTTGGGCCCCTCACTACAAGAAGGACATGGAGGTGCTGGAGCACGTCCAGAGGAGGGCAACGAAGCTGGTGAAGGGCCTGGAGCACAAGTCTTATGAGGAGCGGCTGAGGGAACTGGGGTTGTT
The DNA here is from genome assembly GCF_964195595.1 of Calonectris borealis. Lineage (NCBI taxonomy): Eukaryota > Metazoa > Chordata > Aves > Procellariiformes > Procellariidae > Calonectris > Calonectris borealis. The sequence goes on from NC_134312.1 coordinate 184,174,794, forward strand.
TAGCCTGGAGAAGAGGAGGCTGAGGGGAGACCTCATCGCGCTCTACAACTACCTGAAAGGAGGGTGTAGCGAGGTGGGTGTTGGTCTCTTCTCCCAAGTAACTAGCGATAGGACAAGAGGAAATGGCCTCAAGTTGCTCCAAGGGAGGTTTAGATTGAACATTAGGAGAAATTTCTTTACTGAAAGAGTGGTCAGGCCTTGGAACAGGCTGCCCAGGGAAGTGGTGGAGTCACCATCCCTGGAGGTATTTAAAAGACGTGTAGATGAGGCCCTTAGGGACATGGTGTAGTGGGCATGGTGGTGTTGGGTTGACGGTTGGACACGATGATCTTAGAGGTCTTTTCCAACCTGTATGATTCTATGATTCTATGATTCTATGATTCTAAGACCAAATATTTACCTTTGCTTTTGTTGTTTGTTTGTTTTGGTTTTAGATGCATATTATCTATCTAAGAGACAATAATGTCCCATTTAGAGTCATAGTAATATACTGTATTGCACAGCTAACAAACATGTTAAAAAAAATACAGAAATATTCAGTTAAATGCCTTTTTAAAAAACATCTGAAGACTTTTAAATAAAATGTGAATATTTATATAAATGTGAATATAGAATGTGAATATGTAAAATATATAAATAATTATAAATATAGAAATTTGTGAATATGCTGTTTTTCAGTAAAAAGTACAGGAGATGTACATATGTGTATTGGTTTGGAAAGTGAAGTAATCAATATTTTTGTTTCTTAAAGGCACTAAAAGATAACATTTTACAGATTAAGAGGTAAAAATTAATATTGTTTTAAAAGTAAAACCAAAATAACATTGAAATGTTTATTACAAAGTAGCCATCATTCTTCTCAGTGGGGCTCAGACTGTTTTGATATTGATCCTGCAACTGAAGCTAGCCTATATTATGCCTATTGGTTCATTATTACTGAATTTCGTCTGGCCAAAACCACTGGCTGATTTGTTTAAAAGCTGTAGAAATCTTGTTTCTAAACGGCTATCCTAAATCAGGATAACCAGCTAATAAAAATGGCCTTTTATCCTCTTCAGCTTTCAATGAATTCTAGTTGAGAAAGAGAGAGAGGGAGAGAGAATTCGCCATAATCAACATAACGATGGGGACAGTAAGATTTTTAATTGAGTCGTCTAGTGTAGGTGTAACTTCTACCATCATCTGGTAATGATTAGGAAATGGGCTTATTTAAGGTTGTGCACATTATGGTCATGTGAATGAACATGATTGATATTTTCCTACACCATAGCCAAGACCATAATTAGGACCCAACAGAGACTTTACGTGTAAAATTATGGTAACTTGACAAACTGTAAAACACAACTCCCTTAGGTGTTAGCTAAGATCAACATTGTCAGTTGCTGCAGTCTGTTGCGCTTTGAATTGTAGCAATCTGATCACATTTCTGAGATTGAAATGACTTTGAATAGTGTTGTTCAGAACATTTATTTTATTAAAATATTGGGGTTTTTCCCATTAAAGAAAAGGTGGATATCTGGTATATTAGATTTACTGAAATACTAGCCAGATGAAAGCCGATATCAAATTTGCATACAAATATACTACGTCCCTTTTAAATATATATTTCCTTAGTGTATATCTATTTCCATTTTTTATATGTAAATTTCACAAAAAGCTCTAAGATAGTTCTCAATTTAGAGATTTTTTTTCTACTTTTCATTATAATTTTACTTCAATTACACTAAAGGCTGTGTTGTGGTTTAACCCAGTAGGCAGCTAAACACCACACAGCCGTTCATTCACTCCACACGCCTGCAGTGGGATGGGGGAGAGAATCGGAAAAAAAGGAAAATTCATGGGTTGAGATAAAGGCAGTTTAGTAGGACAGAAAAGGAAGGAAAAATAATAATAACAATAATAATAATGACAATAAAAGAATACACAAAATAAGTGATGCAGAATTCAATTGCTTACCACTCACTGACCGATGCCCAGCCAATTCCCGAGCAGTGGTCCCTTCCCTAGCCAACTCCCCCTGGTTTATATACTGAGCATGACGTCATATGGTATGGAATACCCCTTTAGCCAGTTTAGGTCAGCTGTCCTGGCTATGACCCCTCCCAGCTTCTTGTGCACCTGGCAGAGCATGGGAAGATGAAAAGTCCTTGACTATATAACCACTACTTAGCAACAACTAAAACATCAGTGTGTTATCAACATTATTCTCATACTAAATCCAAAACAGAACACTATACCAGCTACTAGGAAGAAAATCAACTCTATCCTAGTCGAAACCAGGACAGGCTGATAACACAATTCATAGTTTTAGTGACAAAAATGATCCCCTAAATGAACATAAGAATACATATAACTGAGTAGAAAAAAAACAGATTTATATCTGATGACCTTAAAATGGATACTAACAAACAACTTGTTTGTAGTCTTCCAGACAAAGGAACATTTATATTTGAAATCATCATGACAATATGAATAAGTAATCATTAATGAATATGTAGTTACATCTTTAATGAAAAAGAAGGAAACAGACACAATTGCAGGTGTATGTTAATTTCAGTTTGTGGTTCAGATCTTGTAGCACTCTCTATTAAAATTCTCCTTTGGACTTTGTGGAAATTGGCATAACTTCACTGGGGCCATGTTGAAGTTGGTATTTTGATGCAGAATTCAATGATTGCTGCTAGATTCATCTGGGGGGGGGGAGGGGGAGGTAAAAGAGGAAAAACCAGTAACTGTAGTATTAACAGAAACATATTCATAATAAAAATTAACAGAAGATGGGAATTTTTTTCTACTTCTGTTTTAAAATAATGACAAAAACTAAACCTCCTTAAAAATGTTTGTTGCCTGACCAGGAAATAAGAGATAATATCGATTGTCCACTGAATCATTAGAATAAAGAGTCAAAAAAGTGCTTAGTTTCATATTAGACTGTGACCTTGATGCCATCAATGAATGCTGAGGAAGAGCTATAATTCCCAGGAGGAATCATTTTTCTGTTAAACAGTTTTCTTCTGAGCAAGTCATGCTGATGCATCCAATGCACAAGTTTGTAAGAAGCCGCGTGGCAGCAGAAAAGGTGAAAGTCTCTCCATATGCCCTCTGGATACCTTGTGTCCATAGAAGACAGTGACATCTCAAAAGATCAGGATAATTCATCTCATTTATGTCCTTTCAAAGCCTTTCACCCAATCTTTATAGGCTTTGGAGCCATGTTTTATTATTAGAAGAAATTATAGAAATCAATGATTGCTACTACAGTATAAGAATTAGAGAAATGCTTATAATGAATAGCAATAGTCTTACTGTTTGGGGGAGTAATTGTAATAATATTAATGCATTGTTAGTAGTAATGTTAATTCTGAGAAATATGTATTATTTATATTACATTTTTAAAATTTTAATAATAATGACTCCTGGAACAGTGGCTTTTATTGTTTTATTTGTATCTTATGTTGGATGTAGCTACACTGTTGCTTGAATAAAAATATAATAATAAAAAGCTGCTTTCAATTTTCTTTTTCTTTTTTCTGCCTTTTTTCCCCAGAAGATTGAGCTTCTTGGCTGGATACTCCATTTTCTTCAGATTTCCCATAGGGTCTTATGAATAGACCTAAAGAAGTGTAGCCTGACTGGCATCAGCCATGAGACATTCATATTGATAGTGCCTCATGGACCTTTGTGGTCCTCCCCATTTGATAGGGTATATTTAATACTCCCAGGATGCATAACAACAAGACTTTCACACATAATTTTTTCCACAACAAGTCTTAATTGTCCCAGTACAAAGTATTAGAATGTCTTATTTTTAGATGACTATAATCCCCAGCACAGCAGGTAAAGACCAAGATTCCCAGTGCAGCATGATAGAAACCTTAAGATACCTATGTTACTTCTATACAAGCAAATAACCACATCTTATTTCCTACACAGTGAATAAAAAGTGTTCCACGTGTACTCTCCCTCCTCTTTTTGCCAGCTAAACTTACATGGTTATGTTAATGTGATGTAAATACAGGTAGCCTGTAAAAAAAATGGCCAAATAATTTTGTTAGTGCAAAGCAAAGTTTACTTACTGTTGGTAAAGCAACTATAATA